>NC_133655.1:4963058-5129684 GCF_009905375.1 Apium graveolens
TTGTCTTTCACCAAACATCATAATAACAAATTAAATAGGATACTTGATCATGATTGATATGAATGATAAGCTGACTCTAAATACGAACTCACATTGACGGCAACAGCCTTCAGTGCAATGCTTGCAGATACCAGACTTGGTGAACGGATCCTATCACGAAGAGAATGCACAAGGGCTTCAGCAATCCCGATCTTTGCAAATCTTCTGGCATATAACTCATTTTCAGTTATATTTACTATCTATTAGATTTGAAAGAATCAATATGCTGCAACTTTTGCTTTGCTAAAGCATACCCTTTCAGCTTTCATAAAAACTCATATTCATCGTTTAATTGGGAATAATTACAGCAAATATTAGCCAACTCCTAACTGTAAAGTTTAAGTTCCAGTTCTTATTTTCTTTAGCAACTGTGAAAAAACATATTGATTTGCAATTTACAACAATGTACAAAACTTATTAAAACAACCAATTTACTTACTTGAGAAGCCACAACTCGATTATCATCAGCAGATAATAGAACTCGTATAGCATCATAGAGACTAGAAATAGGCTCATTCTTCTGTTCTTTTAATACTGTGATCATTAGCTCATCAACTTTCAGGTCCATGAATAATTCCTTAAGCACCTCATTACCAGTTGCAGCTGCAGCAATAACTGAAAAACCACTACTCAACATTGTAACATTATCAGTTCCATCATTTAGAATGCGCATCACAACCTCTGGTCCATTGCTATTTCGAAATATTTCAGTACACTGAAGATCTGCAAACAAAAGATTTAAACGTCAATTTGAAGCTCTAATCAAAATAAGATTCGATTTCATGTCATACCACCTTTGCTTATGACATTCAATGTCATGCAACTATATCATTTCTGTACATATAAATTATTGATGAGCACATATTGCAACATCATGCAAGTATGATAAGTACATTAAAGGTTACGAATCCCTCGCATATTAATCATAAAGAGATATAGCACATGCTTGTGATTCTATCAGTCGTGTTTATTATCAAAAACAATATGTTAACAACACTCACCATGACTCCTTTCTAGACGCTTCAAAATATTTTGCAGTAAATAGCTTATCTCTTATCCAAGTTTTCTTCATACTGTAAATATACCTCTCAAATAACTTCAATTCCATTATAGTATGTCCTAATCACGCATATCTTCAATTTCAGACTAAATAAGAAAAATTGAGACAAAACCTCGTGCAAAATAATGTAGCCCAAATAACTTCAACTCCATTATAGTATGTCCTATTCATGCATATCTTCATTTTCAGACTAAATAAGAAAAATCGAGACAAAACCTCGTGCAAAATAATGTATAGCCCAAATAACTTCAATTCCATTATAGTTTGTCCTAATCATGCATATCTTCATTTTCAGACTAAATAAGAAAAATCGAGACAAAACCTTGCGCAAAATAATGTAGCCTATAGTCAACACTCAATACCGAATCCAATAACTTCTTGTTGCTACCTCACTACAACAATAATAACATTGATCAATAATGCAACGCGATGAATTTTCCTAAATCCCAAATCCTATTAACCTAACACATCTCGGCAAGTGGTAACTAACAATACACACAAAAACATAAAAAACACAATAAGTTTCCTAACAATACGATAAAAATACCATACCATGAAGTAAATAAGCCAAAGCATTGAAACACGAAACCAAGCCCCTTCCGCAACCACTAGGAACTCTCGGAACTCTCGAACAAATCAAACACACCGACTCTAATCCACCATATCTAGTAGCAATCGCAGCATTCCCCGACCCCTCAACACCACACAACTCCGTCAATTCATTTAAAACTCCAATCACTTCCTCCAAATCAAAATCACTCTTAATTTTAGAATTATCGCAACTCGAATCGATTTCAAACTGTTTTAATTTATTCAAACACTCGATCACCGGATTACTCTCCCCCGGAACACAAGTAACAATACCTACAATATGTAAATAAATAGACACAATTACACACAGATCAGTTCAAAAGTAGCTGAATAGTTCAAAATCAGTATGTGTGTGTATATGTATGTACCAGAGAGATCGACGCCTTGAAGAGTGAGAGTCTCGATAGCGTCTTGTAGTGCTTCGGTGGGGTCCATTCCGAGATCTTCGATGTTTTCTCTAACTGTATCGTTGAAAGTTTGTTGTAAAATTGTACGGCCGGGGACTGTTACTTGTGGACCACCCATCTCTCTCTCTCTCTCTCTCTCTCTCTCTCTCCCTCCCTCTCTCTCTCCCTATCTCTCTCAAATCTTTCTCTCCACTATCTCTCTCAAATCTCTCTCTCCTCCACTATCTCGCTCAAATCTCTCTCTCTCCCTATCTCTCTCAAATCTCTCACTCTTTATATATCTCTCTCTCACTGTTTGAAAAGAGAAATGAACGCCAGAGACGAGAGAGACAGGTGATTGCGCGAGATGGATCTGTTTGATTTGTAGATTTAAAAATCAGGAATTGGACCGTTCGGGTTGTTTTATATTGGGCCGTTCGGGTTGTTTTATATTGGGCCTGTTTGAATTTGAATTTGGAGAACTTTTTGTGTAAAATATTTAATTGTTTTTGAAAGGTAAAACTGATCTTTGTTGTTGTTCATTTTACCAAATATTTTCAGAGAAAAAACTGAAACATTAATATAACTAATTTTCTGGACTTCTTCTGGCTAATTTTTAACATATCAGATGACACTATATCCTAGGGTACAGAGTACAAAAACAATTATAAGTCCGTTCTAAAAATTACTGATTTTAGCGATTAACCATTCAATTAATCTTATAAGATATTTCACCGATTTGATTTTGAAATTCGATTAATTAATGCACATTTTTATTAAAATAATATGTCAAGCTTACAAAATTTAATATTATTATACTCTCTCCATCTCTGTATTATTTAACTTTTTTCGATCAAATTAACTTAACTTTGACCAAAAAATACATATAGTAAATAATCAAAAATATTTATAAAAATTATATCATTAGAAATTATATTTAATTTATTTTAATATGTATTTTTCATATTTTAAAAATAATGATTTTTTTATTTACGTTCAAAATTGAGTCAATTTTGACTATCACAAGTCAAACAAGTACGATAAAATAGTAGGGAAGAAGTAATGTTTTAACACAACCAATAATATTTTGATTAATTATTCCAATATAGAAGTGATTAACATGGATGGAAAGAAACAAAGGTACTAATAATTCATTTACAATTGAGAAAAACAACTAGAAAAACTTGTCATCTACGATTAAGAAGAAATGAAGTGATTAACATGGATGGAAAGAAGAAACAATGCTAATAACTGACATACAAGTGAAACAAACAAGTGAGCGCGATGAGATAACTCAAGTACTTAAGTGCTTATCCCTTATCGTCCCAGGTTCTGGGTTCGATTCTCGCTCACCCCCGAGATTTGTGAGGACAGATACTAAATTGTAAGACATATAAGCCAAATTAGTCAAAACAAAAAAAAAACCCAGAAATGTTCATTTTTCCGGGCACTGCCAGCAGAAAATTGCATTGCATGGTGCACACTGGAGGACCGGTTCACCAAGGCTTTTCCTATTACAATTCATACACCAACGAACCTTTTTGTTCAAAACAAATGCGAGTCTGTGTGGATGGAGTCGGTGTTCAATTATATCTATAGCCCCAAACTTTACATTGTTGTAGTGGCGATGAGATGTCTTTTTAAGACAATGAAGATGAAACGAAAGATCACACTTACTGCAATGATAGAACCATAAATTTGTGTTTATTTCGTGAGGGCAAAACTCACAGTCAAACTCATGCTCATGTTTTTCGACCATGCTAGCATCATATATCAAGTCCAGTGGGTGAGGATCCCACCTGTGTTTGTATGTTCTTTCGTACGTAATATATCTTCCACGTATATAGAACTTGCAATCATTACATCCGTACATACATCCAAACAAAGGAAATCTGCATCCATTACAATAAGCATAACGACGAGCACTTGCGAAAAATTGATTGAGTTGATGAGGGTGAGCTTCGTATTTGATACTCTTGGGTAAGATCACACATCCAATATGATAAGTTCGTGTCCCACTTTCACTATAGAATATACCATTGCACAAAACTCGACAGCCATCACACCGCAACAACTTGAATGGTTCACTATACTTCTTTGCTAACAGCGTTTTACCTGGCCAAAGGTGATGTTCAATCTCTCTAGGTAACTCCGCACAGACTTTATGTAGAAAACATTTACAAGGAAAACAAGCATAGCAGAACTACATTCATCAGTTCGGATGGGCTTGACACAACCATCACAAAGCAATAGTATTTCATCATCATTTTTCTGATCATACTGTTGGGATTTAATTTAAACTTAATTGTTTTAGTTGTTATTATTTAATAATTATTATGTGGAGTGTTTTATTTACATGACTTGGTCATGCATCAGTAAGAGTTTTTAGGAAGTTTGAATAAGGTCTCAGTAGTGGATACGTGTTAGTAGTCGTGTCAGTAGTTGTGTCTGTTTTCATGCTACCTTGTTAGGCATCAGTTTCTATTTATTAACGTTGTAACCATCTTTTTTATTACCACTGATAATACATTTTATTTTCCCAGTTTTACAAGAATAAACACCTTTGTCCGTATATTTGTATTGCAGTGTTCAGTTTCTACATTTGGTATCCGAGCTCCAGGTGTTGTATGCCCAAATATCAACCCAAACACACAAACGTAATCATGGAGATAACCAAGACAAAAGAAGGCTCTGTGGGTTTAAGCTATCCAATTCTAACGAAAAGTAATTATACAACATGGTCCCTGAAAATGAAAGTTTTCATGAAGGCTCAAGGTGTTTGGGGTGCGATCGAAGAAGACCCAAAGACTGTTGTTGATGAGAGGACGGTACAGATAGCTCTTGCAGCTATATACCAAGGCGTGCCAGAAGAAGTACTACTGACTATTGCTAAGAAAGAAACTGCAAAGGAAGCTTGGGAAGCCATTAAAACCATGTGTGTAGGAGCAGATCGAGTGAAGGAGGCTAAGGTACAAATGTTAAATGGAGAGTTTAAGTCTCTTACCATGAAGGAGACAAATAACATCGATGATTTTTGTATGAAGCTGAGCGGGATAGCAACCAACATACGGGTTCTTGGAGAAGTGTTGGAGGAGTCAAGCTTTGTGAGAAAGATCCTACGTGCAGTCCCTGATAAATTTCTCCAAATAGCTTCAAATATCGAACAGTTTGGAGACATGAAAGCTATGACGGTTGAAGAGTTAGTGGGTGGTCTTAAAGCTCACGAGGAGAGGATGAAGGGCAGGTCTGAGAGCGCAGACAGACAACAACTTCTCTTGGCATCTCAGAATCAAAAAACTAGAGGTGGTTATTTCCGTGACAAAAGTAGGATCAGGTGCTACAACTGTAACACCTTGTGACACTATGCATCAGAATGTAGCAAATCACGACGGGAAAGAGAGAAAAGGTAGGAAGTAAACATGGCAATCATCGAGGATGATGAACCAGCGTTATTATAGCCATACGGGCTCAGTTTAATAGCCATACGGGCTCAGATTATTAGCCATACGGGCTCAGTTGAGTAGTCATACGGGCTCAGATTATTAGCCATACGGGCTCAGTCGAATAAGCCAGACGGGTTGGAAGAATTGCATGAGACAAGTTTAGATTAAGGGAGAAATTGTTGGGATTTAATCTAAACTTATTTGTTTTAGTAGTTATTATCTAATAATTATTATGTGGAGTTTTTTATTTACATGACTTGGTCATGCAGCAGTAGAGAGTTTTTAGGAAGTTTGAATAAGGTCTCAGTAGTGGATACGTGTTAGTAGTTGTGTCGGTTTTCATGCCACCTTGTTAGGCATCAGTTTCTATTTATTAACGTTGTAACCATCTTTTGTATTATCACTGATAATACATTTTGTTTCCCCAGTTTTACAAGAATAAACAACCTTGTCCGTATATTTGTATTGCAGTGTTCAGTTTCTACACATACAACTCATTAGTTGTAATGAGTTTACGATCATGTTCTTCATGAGACCAATATTTAATGTAATTCGTTGCACTAAAGATGCTATTACTGTTATAAGAATCAGATAGAGTAATCTTATCCTTGATTAATCGCTCAAGCAATAGATTTAGGGATATTTCATCAGCTGCTAGAAGGTGCACCAAATCAGGATATGTTTCGTTCTCACTAGAGCTGAAAACCAAAAAATATAGAGAATTAGTATATAAAGATAGATGGATAGATAGAAAGACCGATAGATGTAAATATACATGTTTAAGCAAAGTACCACCTCAGCATTGGACTTGATCTAGCACATTAAAAATGGGTAAAATATCTGCAGCTGCGACAACAGTAAAGCCATTGGATCCAATACAACCTTCCCTTGCATATTCAAAAACTGATAAAATGTGCGGTAGACTTCAGGGAGAAAAAATGAAATGATGAGAGGGTGTTTATGAAATTGAAATTGGAAAGAGTGAGGTACATCTCCACAACTTTTGTGAATCCAAAACTGACATTTGGTACATCTATAAGATGAGTCTAATCTATTATCATTATTATGGCATACAAAACATTGAAATGATGAGGGATGCTGGATTAGGGCTAATGCATGACGATGACCTGGATGCACAAATACAGAATCCTCTTTGGACTGTTGAATTTAGAGCATAGCACATATGATGCATACATAAATTTTAGGATTGAAAATACTACAATAGATGAAATCCTCCATATCACTTAGTAAGCCACAAATTATACAACTTGTAGGCTTTGACTCCTCGCAAAGCTGAAAAAAGAAAAATTCATTCTGGTCGGTTGGGTTTTCAATCTTTAGGGGTAACTCTCCACAGGTTTTGTGAAGTAAAAACTTATGACACCAAGAATCGACATCATGACTAGTAATAATGCTGCAACTATAAACATTCTTGCACACTACAACAAAATAGGCCAATTACGACGGGAAAAAAATGTGCGCCCAACTTACGACGGAAAAAAGTAAAACGTCGTAATTATTTACGACGAAACACAAAACTATCGTAAGTTTATTATTTTATTAATAAAATTTTGCACGACACAATTAAATAAAAATGAAAATTATTTGAATTTGCGACGATTTAAACATTTCGTCGTAAGTTAATTATTTTTATTAAAATTTTAACTTGAAATTGATTAAAAAAATATTTTATCTAAATTTACAACGAAATATTTGCGACGGAAAAAATCGGATCGTCAAATTTACGACAGAAATTAAAATTCGTCGTAAGTTATCAAAGAGGGAAATTTAACTTTTTCCCCAATTTTTTGATGGGAAAATAAAAGTCATTTGAAGTTGCGACGATTTGAACATTTCATCGTAAGTTAAATCTTTTTATTAAAATTTTAACTTGAAATTAAATAAAAAAAATATTTCATCTAGATTTACGACGAAATATTTGTGATGGAAAATATTGGAACATCCAATTTACGACGAAAATTAAAATTCGTCGTAAGTTATCAAAGAGGGAAATTGAACTTTTCCCCAAAATTTTGGTGGTAAATTTGACTTTTCTCAAATTTTTTGCAGATAATAATTTATGACGGATTCCGTCGTAAATTAGCGCGTCCATACGGTTGGATTGTTGAAAAAATATTTCTAAAATAATCGAAACACTAATTCAGAATAAAACACTAGTTAGCTGTACTAGTCAAAATGATGCTTGATTGTTAAAATGGCAAACCAAATAAACTATTTTGATATGAAATTTTGGTTATATCACTAATATATATCTATTGACATCTATACGGTTGGATCCTTGAAAAATATTTTTAAAATAATCGAAACACTAATTCAGGATTAAACACTAGTTAGTTGTACAAGTCAAACTGAAGCTTAACTGTTAGAATGGAAACCAAATAAAATTATTTGAATATGAAACTTTGGTGATATCACTAATATATATATATTGATTGACATCCATACGGTTGGATCGTTGAAAAATATTTTTAAAATAATCAAAACACCAATTCATGATTGAATACTAGTCAGATGTACGAGTAAAACATCAGTTTGACTGTTAAAATGGAAAATCAAATAAAATATTTTGATGTGAAATTTTGGTTGTATCACTAATATATATATCTGGTGACATCCACACGGTTGGATCGTTGAAATACATTTTTAAAATAATCGAAATACTAATTCAGGATTAAACATTACTTAGATGTACTAGTCAAACTGATGTTTGACTGTTAAAATGGCAAACCAAGTAAAATTATTTTGATATGAAATTTTGGTTCTATCACTAATATATATATCTTTTGACATCCATATGGTTGGATCGTTGAAAAATATTTTTAAAATAATTGAAACACCAATTCCTGATTGAACACTAGTTAGATGTACTAGTCAAACTGATGTTTGACTCTTAAAATGGCAAACCAAATAAAAAATTTTGATATGAAATTTTGGTTATATCACTAATATATATATCTATTGACATCCATACGGTTGAATTGTTGAAAAATATTTTTAAAATAATCGAAATACTAATTTAGGATTAAACACTACTTAGATGTATGAGTCAAACTGATATTTGACTGTTAAAATGATAAACCAAGTAAAATTATTTTGATTTGAAATTTTGGTTGTATCACTAATATATATCTCTTGACATCCATACAGTTGGATCGTTGAAAAATATTTTTAAAATAATCCAAATACTAATTCAGGATTAAACGCTACTTAGATTTACTAGTCAAATTGATGTTTGACTGTTAAAATGGCAAACCAAATAAATTATTTTGATATGAAATTTTGGTAGTATCACTAATATATATATATCTGTTGACATCCATACGGTTGGATCGTTGAAAAATAGTTTTAAAATAATCGAAACACTAATTCAGGATTAAACACTAGTTAGCTGTACTGGTCAAACTGATGTTTGACTTTTAGAACGGCAAACCAAATAAAATTATTTTGATATTTAAATTGGTTATCAGTAATATATATACCTATTGACATCCATACATTTGGATCGTTGAAAAATAATTTTAAAATAATCGAAACACCAATTCAGGATTAAACATTAGTTAGCTGTATTAGTCAAACTGATGTTTGACTGTTAAAATGACAAACCAAATAAATTATTTTGATATGAAATTTTGGTAGTATCACTAATATATATCTGTTAACATCCATACGGGTGGATCGTTGAAAAATATTTTTAAAATAATTGAAATACTAATTTAGGATTAAACACTACTTAGATGCACTAGTCAAACTAATGTTTGACTGTTAGAACGACAAACCAAATAAAATTAATTTGATATGAAACTTGGTTTATGAATAATATATATATACCTATTGACATCCATACAATTGGATCGTTGAAAAATAATTTTAGAAAAATTGAAATACCTATTCAGGATTAAACACTAGTTAGTTGTAACAGTGAAACTGAAGTTTGATTGTTAGAATGACAAATCAAATAAAATTATTTTGTTATGAAACTGTTAAAATAGCAAATCAAATAAATTTATTTGTTTCTGAAAATTTTGTCATATCACTAAGATACGTAGATTTATAATTATTTTTTATAAAGAAAAAATTACGTGATAAAATTATTGTTTATTATGAAATATTATTTGAACGAGTAAATACTTAATATTGTCATGAAACTATCCCGCAAAATTAATTGGATTACATATAGGATAATTTCTTAAAATATTAATAATTTTTTTAATAAAAAGACTGGCTGCAAATATTAATGATTTAGACACGTATTTGACTATAAAAAATGCAAAATTACAATATAAGAGCATCTCCAACCACATAGAACTCTTAGTTAAAAATCATTAATACATACTATAAATAAAAAAAATAGAGATTATGTAAAAAAAAATTCATCTCCAATGGTGCATTCCCCTTATCTATAAATATAGCCAACCTCTTGATGTTGACTATATTTGTTGAACCACTACATACTTGTAATAAATCTGTAAAAAAAAATTAATCACTTATTACCATATTGAAGTAATGTATTCTATTTATAACAACATAAAATTTTAATAACATATTATTTTTAAAATATAGTTAACCAATATTGCCAATACCATCGAAACACAATATCTTACAGGTTCAACAAATTTTGCATACTCCCTCTGTCCCGTTGAATATTATACGTTCACTGTTTGCACGTATTTCGAGGCTTCTATAAAGTATAGTTTGATAATGTTTTTTTTTAATTTTATTTTTTTTTGAATAAAAGTTTAAATATGAAACTTTTATTCAGATTTTTTTTAAAAAAATATTGTGGAGTTATGTTTTAAAGGAATATTGAAAAGCGTGATAAAAAGTAACGTATAAAAATGAATGGGACAGAAGGAGTATTATCCTACATGCCCAATTTAGCCAACCAATTATCGCTAATCGGAGATGCTCTAAGTAAATAAAAATTATAAACGTAGCTTCCAAAGCCCAAATTCTGTCAATTACAAAGCCTAACATATCTCCTCTGAAAAGAAAAGTAGTGCGACCACAAATTAGGGTTTCGACTGCCGGTTCAGTTAAGGGGGTTCAGTGTTCCATTTGTTAGCTTCTATTTTCAAATTCGATTGAGGGCTTATATCTTCATTGTATGTATGTTTATTTCTCAATTAACGGGGTCAATTTAGGTATCCTTCAATTCTCTCTTATCTCGATTGTATGTATATTTGCTTTAAATTGTATGTAAATGTCTCGATTTAGGTCTTGATTTCTATATGCGTGCTTTGGTATTTGTTAAAACATGTGTTGTTCCTAAATTGGTTATGCCTCTCTCTCTCCCTCTCTCTCACACTCCCTCTCTCTCTCTCAAGTAGGCTAGCAGATTAAGGTTTCTGAAACTTTGACTATTTTAAAAAAAATATTGTGATTTTTCTTATATTGTTCTCTGATTTTCTCTTTTTAAGTTGGATAGCTCTTTTCAAACTGGTTGTGCAGAAATGCAGAGAGCAGTATTGATAGAGTGGTTAAATAGAACATTTTCTGATGTCAACGTGCCACTATATTCTGCTGATGGTTAAATTGAACATTTTCAAAATGGTATGTATGGTTGTGTTGTTTCTTTTTTATGTTCGTATGTTTGTTGACTATTGTTTGGATTATTTGCCTCTGATTCAGTGTTTTCATGTTTAAAAGAAGTTAAAGATAATAAAAATGGGTGATTTGGGAAGACTTAGGATGTGTAAAATATGTATAATGAGCTCTATGCTAGAGAGAAAGTTTCTTATATCTGATTTTAGGTTGATCTTAGAGTCTTCAACAAAGCTGAAAGGATTATGAAGTACTTGAATGTGAAGGTTAAGAGCTCCAAACTTGAATCTTACTTTAGCATGTACACGATTGTAAAAATTGAAATTGGGTTTATATAACCTTTTTTTTTGCAATACTTCTTGTATTGCTTATTTAATTAAACTATATGTTGTCCACTCGTAGCAGAAAAGATAATAGCAACAAAGAAAATGGTAGATTATTTTTGTTTTTGAATGGATGTGAGACATGGGTACATAAAGTAGCAGAAACCAAAAGATTCATGATAGAAATGGCAAATTGGAGATTGTGTGTCAACTGATTGTACCTTTGGTACTTTATTAACGTTGAGTAGTAGTTAGACTTGTTGCTGCCTCAGAACTTAAAAGATTGGTATCAAGCTAGTGAAACTCTGTCCTGATGCATTTGAGTTTATTAATTTGACCCTTCCTTTGTGAATAGCTCAAATAAAATGTTGCTTATAAGTTTTGCAAGATTTGCCCTTTTAGATGTCGATATTACTGAGTGGGAATTTGGTGTTCAACTTCGAATGCAATACTTTGTTTCGGCATACATGTCTCTATCAACTCTTCTCACTTTGAAACATAAATTGCAGGCTCTCAAAGATCTCTACACACATTTGACTCCAAAACAGCGTGTAAATATTGCACGTCATCCTAATAGGCCAACGTGTCTTCACCACATATTTAATATTACTGAGAAGGTATTAGTAAAGGTTTTTTTTAATTCTCATGCTTCTATTTTTCTTTAGTTAGACTAACAATGATTTCTAAAAGATCCCTTAGTATTTTATTTCATATCTCTCCAGTTTGTAGAGCTACATGGTGATCGAGGAGGGTATGATGATCCTGCAATTATCACGGGTCTTGGATCAATAAATGGAAGAAGCTACATGTTCATTGGTCAATAGAAGGGTAGAAACACAAAGGAGAACATTATGCGCAATTTCGGAATGCCTACACCCCATGGGTATGTATATATGGAGGTGACTTGAGCATCTATTTGTTTACTGTTTCGTGATTTAAATGTGAACTGCTAATGATGAAGGAAAGTTCCCTAATTAGTAAACAAAAAAAGGGTAAAATAACAGTGTAAAAATGTTTCTGTCACATCGAAAAATTTGGCACCAAGCCTTCTGGCATATGCAACATTATGCCTACCAATTGGATATTCATTACTTCTTAGTTGTTAACTAGTGAGATTAGCTTATTAAAGTGCAATTGAATTCTTTATTATTATTTGATTATTTCTGTAATCGTGCACTTGTAGGTGGTATACACCATCATGGGTTGTCCTGCAGGGCCAGGTACAAACATTTCAAATCCGTAGCTTTTGTTGGAATGGTAAACAGTTCTGAATACTGCTGTAAGAGTCTAACCTAGCGGTACAAATTAAACCTGCTTTAAGCTTTATTCTATAGTTTTGTTACTAAAATACCAGCCTTATATAGGCAAACCTTATTTTCTTTTAATGGCCTGCTTTCGAGGGTTTCTCTATTAATGTCCTTGAGCCATTTTTGGTTTTCCAATTTGTATCTAGACATACAACATCAGTTAGGATGTATTTTTAACCTAGTCTGACATGATTAACCGTGACATGGCCTAAAAATGCAGTTTCCAGACATTGACCGTTTCTTTACAGTAATGTTGATTTCGTTTGGTCCAGTATGCCATCTGTTTTTTTAATTCTATTTTGTTTCCTCTCTAGCTTATTCATCAACAAAGCTAGAGAATTCGATTTAGGCTTTATAAAGGAAATAATCCCAATCAATTAGGCTTGATTACATTTATAGAAGAAGACAGGAAAATGTAGATGCCACACATTTACATTGCTCTGCAGGTAATGCTCGTTTTCATAAAAATTGGTACTCCTTAGGGTTCCTGGAGCATTTTATATATTCTACATGTACCAAACTTTAGCTTCCACTTATAAAAGCTAATCCTCCAGCTTCTAAATTAATATTGCATAAAGCCAGCTGATAAGAACTCTAATTACTCAAAGTACTAGATATCATCATATTGCAGGAAATGAAAATTTTAATACCTCTGCTAGCGCTTGGTAGGATTATAATCATATTACTTGTGAGGATTTCATATTTACTCGAAGTATTAGATATCATGATATTAGTATATGACTGTCAGGAGCATCAAAAGTAAATATATTTATAATTATTAATTATATCTACTGTGTAAATCAGGAAACCTGATTAAGTATTAATTAGTTACAACCATATTCAGGTATAAAAAGAGTCATGTCCGCATAGCTAAATTTACTACATTTTAAGTATTTTTTGGGAATAAAACTGTTGAGTTACATAATAAAATTGTTCAAACCACAATATGATTACAATTCTATTTTCGTAGAACTCTAAATTATTTCTTGACAGGGTACTTGGGTTCATCTTATTACATTACACCATAATTTGGTTTCACCCTATATTTCTCTTTCATGTAGAGTTTTATGTTGTTTTTTTAACAAAATATAGATTGAAATTATATTATAATTACAATTTTTCTATTTTTCGTACAATTCTTTTTTATTTTTTATTTAAATAATAAAATGGAACCCTTTAAACAGTATTATTATTAATTAATAAGGAAACCATCTTTTGAGGGATACTTTGTTTCACCCCTTTTCCGTTTTACGAACTTTTGGTTTCAATCCTTTTTAAATCTTACTATAGCTATAAATACACCATTTTTATTCTTTTTTTATTCATATATGACTTATAATTCTATATGTAATATTTTATCCATTTTTTGATTCTTATATACCACATATCTATATTGTTTATATATAAACGGAATCGTATATACATTGTAATTTCTAGATTCATACTTACAGAATTCTATTTTAGCACCAAATGCAAATTTATACATACATAATGAATATTTTATTAAAAAAAATTATGTAATAAAAACCTATATAAAAACACAAATTCAGCTGACAATAAGATATTTAATATGCAATTACTTAGTAATATTAATTTAATTTTTTGTTAAATTATCCATCAATCGTGTTGCTAAAGTTTTGATGTAAAATATTAGTTGTGTCTTTTTTTGAACAACAGATACATAATAACACTGAATTTGTTGTTCTAATAAAATTTGAGTTGATGAAAACTACATATAATTTAAAAAGAAAAATTGTAATAATCGTATAATTTTATTATTATAAATTTTAATAAAAAGTTAAAATAAATTTTATAATCATTATTTAATATTGATATTTTGATCTCGGGCCGTGTGTGGCACGGGTTATCTACTACTAATAGTAATAAAAACAAGTTATTAGAACAACCAATGTACTTACCTGAGAAGCAACAACACGATGATCATGAGCAGTTGACAAAAATAGTCTCAATCTTCTGTTCTTTTAATACTGTGATCATTTGCGCTCATCAATTTTGATTGAACTCTCTTTCTCTCTCACGTGGTCATGAAATATAAACGGAAATTTGTCAAATATTTATGTTTTCAATTTTTTTTTACAAAAATACGATTAGATTGCATCGCCAGTAGTTTGTACAATTGCATTTCAGGATGCATGAGGTGGAATTCTATTTCTGGAAACGTACTTAGAGCATCTTCAATGGTGTTGACTATAATTGGTTGGCTAAACCGGACGTGTAAGACAATATGTAAAATTTGTTGAATCTGTAAGATATTGTACTTCGATGGTATTTGCTATATTGGTTAGCTATATTTTAAAAATAGTATGTTATTAAAATTTTATGTTGTTATAAATATAATATATATCTTCAATATGATAATAAATGATTAGATTTTTTTTTACAGGTTTGTAGTGGTTCAACAAATATAGCAAATATCAAGAGGCTGACTATATTTATAGACAAGGGGAATGTACCATTGGAGATGATTTTTTTTACATAATTTCTATATTTTTTATTTATAGTATGTATTAATGATTTTTAGCTAAGGGTTCTACATGGTTGGAGATGCTCTTACATGGGATCATCGGACCCCTTAAAATTTTAATTTAGTTAAATATGTATATTTAAATTATATAAAAATTAAAAATGACCCTCTTAAGATTTCCCTTACTTAAAGTCGTGGCTGACACATGACTAATTTTGATTCGTGGGCTCATCTTTATTTTCATATTCATAGATGCCGTTAATGATTATGAATAGTTAACTTGTTGTTGTGTTTATGGAAGACACAAATTTAAAAATGGCATCCGACACCTCTCCGTGTAATGTTATATCCCTCCCTCCATTTACGAGATGTAGAGGGTTTGAACCTTGTCAAAGACAAGGGAGGTGAACCGTTCTTATGAGAAAGTAAATGACAAATTTATCTACTTTCTTGACAAATTTACATATAATAGGTTGTTAATACATGCTCATGACACACACTAGAAAATAACAATTCATCTGCTTTCTTATTTAAAATCCATCAAACAAACACGGTTGAGAAGCTGAGGGTAACATCTCATTACATATAAAGTAACACGTACAATTGTTTGTGTTTATTTCTCTGTTGCAATACTCACAGTTCATCATATATCAAGTCCTGTGGTGTGGATGAGGATCCCACCTGTGTTTGTATGTTCTTGCCTTCCTAATACTTCCAGCACCACACGCCCCATGTGTGGCAGAATATGGTACTATTACATGGTGCACATTGGAGTACCGGTTTACCAAGGCTTTCTTCCTTGCAGTTCCAGCAGGGACGAACCTTTTTGTTGAAAACAAATGTGAGTCCGTGGGGATGCACTTTGTCTTTAATTATATCGGTAGCCCCAAACTTTACATTGGAGAAGAGATCGGAAGATGATAACTCTAAAATACAGTCAGTATGAAATGAAAGGTCACACTTACTGCAATGATAGAACCATCTGTTTGTGTTTATTTCTTGAGAGCAAAACTCACAGTCAAACTCATGCTCATGTTTTTCGACCATGCCAGCATCATATATCAAGTGCAGGGGGTGAGGATCCCACCTGTGTTTGTATGTTTTTACCTTGCTAATACATTTTCCGCAAATACTGAACCTGCAATCTTTACATTCGTACTTACATTCAGCAGAACTCCTTCCGCAGGTATTACAAGCATGCTTTGTGTCTTGATGAAGTTGAAGTTGGTGACTGTGAGCTTCGTGTTTGATAACTCTGGGTAAGGTCACACATCCAATATGAAGACGGATTGTGTGCTCATTGGGTAGTATCATACTAAAGAATATACCACTGCTATAAATTCTGCAACCATCACAGTAGAAAACCTCGAATGACTCTCTATACTTATTTGCAAATAGCGTTTTACCTGGCCAAAGGTGGTGTTCAATCTCTCTAGGAAACTCGGCGCAGAATTTATGCATAAAGTATTTGCAAGGAAGACAAGCATATAATTGACTATCACAAGTTTGAATGGGTTTGACACAACCATCACAAAGCAATAATATTTCATCATCATTTTTCCGATCATACAACTCATCAGTTGTTATGAGTTTAAGATCATGTTCTTCATGCGACCAATGTTTAATATAATTTGGTGCACCAGAGATGCTACTGTTGTTAGAAGAGTCAGATAGAATAATCTTATCCTTTATAAATTGCTCAAGCAATAGATTTTGGGATAATTCATCGGCTGCGGGCAGGTGCACCAAATTAGGAAATGTTTCGTTCTTACCGGAGCTGAAAATACCAAAAAACATAGAACACCAAAAAGATGATAAATGGACGTGTATATTTATATAAAGATAGATAGATGTAAATATCGATGATTACGTAGAATAATACCTCAACAGACTTGATCTTGATCTAGCACACTGAAAATGAGTGAAATATCTGCAGCTGCGACAACAGTAAATCCATTCTATCCAATGCAGTCTTTCATGGCAGATTCTACAGGACTGATCAAATGTCTGGTAGACTTTAGGAAGAGAAAATGAGAGGATGAGAGGATAAGAGGGTGTTTATGAAATTGAAATTGGAAAGAGGGAGGTGCATCACCACAACTTTTGTGGATCCAGAACTGACATTTGGTGCATCGATAAGACGAGTCTAATATATTATCATTTACTTTGCAAGCACAACATTCGAATGAAGACAGTTTCTCGATTAGGGCTAACGGATGACTATGACCTGGATGCACAAATATAGAGTCCTCTTTGGACTGCTGAACTTGGATAACAGCACATTTGAAGCAAACATAAATTTTAGGATTCAAACTACTGCGATAGGTAAAATAATTTTGTCCCCTAAACAAGTCACATATTATACAATAGGTGTCATATTCGACCCAAGGGTGAATAGAGATGCTACTGTTGTTAGAAGAGTCAGATAGAATAATCTTATCCTTTATAAATTGTTCAAGCAATAGATTTTGGGATAATTCATCGGCTGCGGGCAGGTGCACCAAATTAGGAAACGTTTCGTTCTCACCGGAGCTGAAAATACCAAAAAACATAGAACACCAAAAAGATGATAAATGGACGTGTATATCTATATAAAGATAGATAGATGTAAATATCGATTCTTACGTAGAGTAATACCTCAACAGACTTGATCTTGATCTAGCACACTGAAAATGAGTGAAATATCTGCAGTTAAGACAACAGTAAATCCATTCTATCCAATACAGTTTTTCATTGCAGATTCTACAGAACTGATAAAATTTCTGGTAGACTTCAGGAAGAGAAAATGAGAGGATAAGAGGGTGTTTATGAAATTGAAATTGGAAAGAGGGAGGTGCATCACCACAACTTTTGTGGATCCAGAACTGACATTTGGTGCATCTATAAGACGAGTCTAATATATTATCATTTACTTTGCATACAAAACATTGAAATGAGGAGGGATGCTCGATTAAGGCTAACGGATGACTATGACCTGGATGCACAAATATAGTGTCCTCTTTGGACTGCTGATAGGTAAAATAAGTTGATCTCCCAAACAAGCCACATATTATACAATATTCTTGCCCCCATGGACAAGGGTGAATAGAGAGAACCTCATTCGGGTCAGTTGGGTTTACAATCTCTCGGGGTAACTCTGCACAAGTTTTGTGGACTAAAAAATCAGTATTACTAGTACTAGCGGTGCTAGTGACGTTGATGCAACTATAAATAGGTGATGATTCACATGAATCTATTTCTTCACCGCAGACACGACAAACATCACCCTCTTTAGCAATGTAATTTTCATTCAGGATTAGCAAGTGATCGTGACCAGGGTGCTCCATTACTACATTAGTTTTCTCTTCCATCTTTGGTTGTACAGGAATGTGCTATGAAAAAAGAAAGAATATATCATTGTCAGCTTGGATTCTTAAATTTTTCCACAAGCTAGGACTGAAAAGCTACTTACAAACATATTCGTTGAGTGAAAGTCAGGCAATGATATTTCTAGATCTAATTGGTGTTGATGAAGAAAAAAAGAATAAATACCTCCCTTTTGGCCTTTTCTTCTTATTTTTTGCTAATTAATTACACACTCGCACCCATTAGGAGCAGAACTCTTGACAACCCGTATGGGGGACAAGTGTTCAATCACTGCACCAACCCTTTGATGGCGCTTTTTGGCCTTCTTCCCTAACTAGGAGCTGAACAAATCGTCATCACAACGTAATCACTTACATTGTGCACTAGTTGATTGCAACCAAAAATTTGAATTTTGATGCACTTGTTTTCGGGTTCAAATGCAATACAATAGACATGATGAAGTATGTTTGGTTGATTTATCCACTAATCATACCATATAATTACCCCAGAAAACATCAATTTACCAGAGACCATCTTTGTTTCAAGAAGCAGCTGCTGTTATGATCATAAACAATTAAGGTGTGTTTATGGAAGACCCAAAAGTAAATTCAAATTTAAAATGTCACACCAACCCATTTGCTTAAGAATTAGAAAACGCTTCAATATTCGGCCAAATTGCACTCATGAAGCTCATTAATAAATCCTCAGTTCATCACAAACCATCTAATTATTCGTTAACGAGTATTTTCATTTTTGATTAACCTAATTAACATGGCTTCCATACATGCACAACTGTTCATTCTGTTGCTGCAACTATAAAATGATGATTTATCTGAATCTATTCTTTCAGGCAGACAGAACAATAAGTACCCTCTCGATCAATGTAACGTTCATTTAGAATCAGCAAGTGCTTGTGAGCAACATGCATTATACCTATATCATTTTTCTCTTCCATCTTTAACTTCTTGTAAACAATGAAATATGAAACACAATTTATCGAAAAGAATATATGATTTCTACAGCCAGGCTGGTATAAGATAAAACAACCTGAAGGAAGCAACACTACCTTTTCTGCAAACTATTGATCTTCGTTCCATTTTATGATTATAAGACCATAATTATATTTACCCAAATTCATCTACTTTCTTACTTCCTTTCCAAATGTTCACATCTCGTCTCCATGTAATCAAGCGCGTGCTTCTTTTTCTTAATAGTTTTTTGAATTTTACATCCAAAATAGAAAATACATATGTCATTTAAACACTGGCCTAGTTTGTTTTCTTTATTTTCTTGTGAAGCAAATGACATATGAAATGCTATGTATAAATAGAAAGCCATCTGTCTCTTGTGAGCATGAATATACGATTTCTCCACTACAAGGAAGCTTTTACATATGCACATAGACATATGCGGGCCATCAAAGACATGCATCTAAACTTTAATAAAGAAGAGGAATATGTAAATACTTAAAGTTAAAACAAACCAAAGGAATCAACTCTTAATCTTAAGAATCCCATCATGAGGTGAAGCACAAGAGCCCCAGCAGTTCCGATCTCTGCAAATCTTCAGGCATAACCAAAAACCTAAATAATAGTAATAAAAACAAGTAACTCTGCAGGTAACAAGTTTATAACTCATTTAGTCATTTACAATTAAACTTGCTATCAACTAGACTCAGAAGAATCAATGCGCTGTAACTCTGGCTTTGCGAAAGCCAGAGTTACGATATTTAGTAATTTGAAGGTCGAGCTCAGCCAAAAAAATCAATGGGAAGAGATGTCTGTCTCACAATATTAACTAATCCATTTTAATGACTACTACCATCTATTCCAAACATCTTAAATATTTAGCAATCTGCATTATCTGCTGTCCAACTCAAAAACAACACATTATTGGGTCAATCTGATTGGTTAGTGTAGTAGAGGAATTCTGGTCATAAATCTGCTGGTATCGTTAGTTGAGTGTGATTGCAATGTTAACATTAACTTAATTTTTTCAGCTGCTGGTATCAATGTTTCAGTGTGATCTCTAAATTGTATGTTGAGTGTGATCTCTTAATTTCTAAACACAATTTTTTATGGCAATTGGAACTTTACAGATCAAGGAAACAAACAACTCTTACGGAAACATTAGATTTATGCTCCAGTAAACTAGGAAAGAAAATATTACTTATCTTTCATCACTAAGAGCATCTCTAACGGGGATGAACTCTTAGCTAAAAACGTGTCAAACATACTATAAATATATTTTTCAGATATTATTTAAAAAATTATTTGCTCCAAGAGTGCATTTTCCTTAGCTAAAAATTTAGCCAATCTCTCTAAGTCAAGTATCACGTACAATTAGCACTTTCAGTCCAAAATAGAAATTACTAATTAAAGTCGAGGATCCAGTACAATTTACACTTTCAGTTCCAAGTACAAATTTCGTTATTAATAGTACGTGAAGCCTTGTACAAAAAATCTAAAAGTGCAGAACTGCGTTCAGAAGCAGAGTAATTTGTTAATGCATTTTCTTGTTTACTGTGATTGCAGTGTTCAAGTATGATCCACCAAGCAATACTACATTTCCTCATAGCGTCTATCAACTACAAAATTATCAAAGTTTTGAGAATTGCGACCTACGACAAGCAAAAAGATTGGCTTCAGTGACACAAGGCGGAGGAAATGGATTTGAGCTGGTGCTGGAGAATTGGAAACCTTACTACTTAGATTGTGGTGAACACAATGGCATTCATTGCAAAGATGGCCTCATGAAATTCTATGTTATGCCCCTTATTCGTTGGAATTACTAAAGAATGTATATAAATCTGCCATTAAGTAGCCCTCTAAAGGTTTCTACATTGATTTTTGCTAAATTTTAGTATCTTGTCAAAGCAATAATGAAAGTTTTGTTCATTTAGATTATCCTGCTAATGTAATAAGTATGACATTTCTACTCATGAGTATTTTACTTCAGTTTATTTTCTATGAATTGTTTTAATGTAATGACTGGTTATGCAAGTTTATAAAATGTACAAGGAAGTTCTTACTTTAATAGAAGCTTAAATTATTAAATATTAGAGGAAACTTTTAATCGGTTTAATGATCAAAGATGGACTTAAATTATATTGATAATCCGGAAAATGACTGTTATTTTAAATTTATTTTTTATATTGCGTTTGATGTTAATAGTAGGTAAAAAAGCAGCCGAACATCATGGATTATTTTGCTATGTTGATTTAATTTGAGTTTTGACAGCTGAGTTGTATTATTTTCTTTCAATACAATTTTAAGACTAATTTTTCAATATTATCTCTAATTTTTTATTTCTAAAATTTGATTTTTTGAAATTAAATTAAATTCTTAATCTTCAATGCATCAATTAAGAGTACACTAAATAACTTAAATGATTAAAAGTTTATATTTTATTGTCCGTCTATTGTCCTTCCATTGTCCGTTTGACTGTGGCTTACTCATTTGTAAGGTTATAAGAAGTTATATTAGTAAAAAAAAAGAATTACATAAATCTAAATTATCTACTATTTATGGTATTTTTTTTATCAATACGTAGTTTTAACATCAAAGCCCAATATCGAATGCATGCTCGACCCAACAACTCAGCATATATTATCCGAAAAAGCTATTAATTTAATATATATTAGTTATTGACATGTATAAAGTCCGGGCTCCAACTATTTTTATTTTTATTGAGGTGGAATGTTATAGTGGTATATATTCTAGCATTTTAGCATAACCATTAACCAGGGCCTGCTTCTGACAAGTTACCCACATATTCGAGCAAAATCTTGGGGTTTAATTTAATTAAGATGCACTTGTATTTTCAGGTTCAAATGCATTACAAGAAGCCAATGTCTAAGTAAACGTAGTTGACCTATTCTTGGATCTCTTTTGAGTTTTATTCAAAGCAGCAGAATAAGAAGACTTCTATTTACATTTTACACTAATTTTTATGAACAACCCCACTAATCATGGAAAATTACTGTGTAAATTAAGCAGGGCTACTCCACTTAAAATCATCTTTTCTTATACTGGTACAAAACCATTTTCACATTCCGAAGAAGTCAGAACATTAGAAAAAATTGGAAAATTTGGTTATTTTTTTTATAAAAGTGAGTATTCATCATGTATTAATATGAGTTTTCTTGAATGAGGTCAAACATGACATGTTGTCACTGGGCCCTGTGTATATAGGTGTTTAAAGTTCATAAGTGTCCGATATAAATACGTATTCAAGTATATGACATTTAAAAAAAAAAAATTTTTTGCTTTAAATAAGTATTTAAGTCTGAGTATTTATGTCATGATAAAAAAAGTCCACGTATTTATGTCAGAATATGTGAATATTCGACACGGATACTTCAAGAAATAAAATGAAAGAATTCAGAGTAACGCTCAATATCTATCAATATCATACATTTCATTTTAAAAAGTTACACTCAAATTTACATCAAAAAATTCAAATGTCACACCAACCCATTCCCATTTACTAAGAACTATAGGAACTGCATGAATATTAGGCCAATTTGCACTCTCCTCTTCTAGATTTGTTGAAACATTTGCTATATAAGCTCATTCACAAGTACTCTCTTCATCACAAACCATCTTAACACTTCTAATTATCAAGTTTATACTTTTGAATATCATGGCTTCCAAGTATGTACAACTAGTTATGCTACTCTTTGTGGCAGCTACATTGTCTGTGGTCACTGATGCTAACCGAAACTTCACTAATGCGCCGCAGAACTGGAATCCTGGCTTCAACTTTAGTTCTGGTTGGCCACGCAATTCACCAAACACTCCACAAAATTGCAGCAGTCCTCCTGGCTTCAATTTCACTGCTGGTTGGCCAGGGAAAGGTCCAAGTGTTCCTCAGAGATTGAGAAGAATCGTCGTTGGCGATGACAAGAAGTGGCAGTTTGGCTTCAACTACACTAACTGGGCTATCAAGAACGGCCCCTTTTATCTCAATGACATTCTAGGTAAATCTATAAACATAAATTTTGAACTAAAACTCCTGCTATTTTTTTCTGAAATGCATAATAAATTTATTCGTGCATTTACTAATGTATGTGTATTTTGTGATTGCAGTGTTCAAGTATGATCCTCCAAGCAACGGTACGTTCCCTCATAGCGTGTATCAACTAAGAAATTACCGGAGTTTTATGAATTGTGACCTACGAAGGGCAAAAAGGTTGGCTTCAGTGACACAAGGTGGAGGGAATGGATTTGAGTTGGTTTTGAAGAACAAGAAGCCTTACTATCTGTCATGTGGTGAACACAATGGCATCCATTGCAAAGATGGCCTCATGAAATTCTCCGTCATTCCCCTTATTCGTTGGAGTAAATAATGAATGAACAAACCTATCTAAATGCGATCAAGTAGCAACAAAAGATTTATCCGTTAATTTAGAATAAATTGTCTGTTTCTTGTCCTAACAATTAGAAAAGTTTTTTGGGAGTTCACAGTACTAAAATTAAAGGTTTGAGAAGTTTCGACTCATGTTTGATGTATTTGCATGTTGTTAGTATGCTACTGGCATCAATAGCACCCTTTTGTAATCCTTGTTCTATTTGTTATTTTCGAGTTTTTCCATTCCATATTACAATTAACACAAAGTTTAGTTTTCAGTTGCATATTCATTTTCCCTAGAAGAATTTTCAAAATAGGCTTAGAAAAAAGAAATCTTTACTTATCCATCTAGATTCAGAGGTGAATTGAAAGGCTTTGCTAGCTAGAAGAGCAAAGTAAGAAGATACCTGAAACTTGTAGCAATGATCTTGAGTAGTGCTCAGAAGTTCAAGACTATTCTGGGGTATTAGATCAGTTCATTGTAAGACCAGTTTAAGACATTCAATCAAAATTTTAAACATTGTAATTATTCGCTAAAAAATCATCAATTCAGGTTTCTGAAAATACGTCTAAACTACATATCTTCACTGTCTAAATAGTGATTACATCGCGTCCTCTTTCCAAATCTTTACTGTCTTATCAGCTTCACATGTCACCAGTCTTGAACCTGTGACGTCAAATGAGGCAGCATAGATTGCAGATTCGCAATCCAGGGAACCAGGTTGAACTTTGCTCTTTATTTGTTGAAAATTTTGGCCAGTCTTCCAGTCCCAAAACCTAAGACTTCCATCATCACCTCCAGTGACCATCAAACCATCCCTATTGACTGCCATTGCGTTGATTATCGTGTTCTGTCTTGAAGACATGTTACGCAAAAACTCCCCTCTTGGAAGATTGAATTTCTTGATGCTGTCAGGTGAGGCAGATGCAAAATTATCCTCAACTGGATGAGGAACCATTGCTCGTACAGACTTTTTATGGTGCGTTAACGTTCCCATTGCTTTTCCATATCGAAGGTCCCAAAACTTTATAGTGCTATCATGGGATCCCGTTACAACTTGTGGATCTGTAGACCGAGTAAAAACTGAACAAACCGTGTTATCATGTCCAGAAAGTGCATGTATTTGTACCTTGGTCCGTACATCCCACACACGACATACAGAATCACGGCCTCCAGTGACCAAAACATCGATTGTGGGATGAAGAGCCATACAATAAACACCACTCAGATGACCATGAAAAGACCTGATAACTTTGTTCTGTTCCAAGTCCCAGCATTTAACTTGTTTATCGTCGCCTGCAGAAAACATGTACGCTTGTCTGGTACTAACAGCAAGGCTCCGGACTTGTCCAATGTGCCCCGTAAGTGTGTGCTGCAATTTTCCACTTGCCAAGTCCCATATCTTAATAGTACGATCAGCTGATCCCGTGCAGAACCACTCATTACTTGGATCAAAAGCAACTGATCTCACCCATCCAAGATGATTACTCAAGACCCTGTAGGTTTTCCAATGAGGACGTTGCACGAGACTCTTCCTTCTGTCAGATGAACTCTCCATGACAGCAGCAGATGAGAATTTATTACACGAAGCATGATCAAAATCTAAAATTTCTCGGCTTTTGCCAGCAAGTCCAGCCTCATCCCTGATGCTTTTTGGTTGATAATCTTCTTTCTTGGGCAGAGGGTTTCGCGGAACAGAGAGAGCAAGAGTTGTCTTAGAATCATCGAGAAGTAATTGCGATTTATCCAATCTGGTTACGCTACCAGCTGCATCTCGAAAACTGGCCAACTTATGACTCATACGTGTTTTCTTGCTAACAGGATCACTTGCATAGTAATCATGAGCAGGAGAGAAGAAATCGAGACTTCTCTTCATGGATTTATAACAAAGTTTTCTCAGGGACTCTGCTTCTACAGGATATTCAATCTCCATATTTTCTTATATTCGGCTGAATCAAGTTTTTGTAACAAGCAAACCCTGACAGAAAAAAAAATGTAGGAAGGGATAACAAAGAAGAGCAGACAATGGAGCATTGATTATGATCAATGCCAATGGCGTGCCTTATATAGAAGTTGTGGCTCTCTGTCCATCCTATTTAAACGGATTCGGATTCGGATTCGTATTCGGATTTGGATTCGGAAGTCCTCCCCAGTTGGTAGTTACAACTTGCAACTTACAAGACATGTCACATTCCGATTAGGAGCACGAACATAACAAAAACTACAAACCTTCTCGAATTTATGTTCTGTATATATCAAATATATTTTATCTTCCGTAAGATTAAGGGCCTGTTTGGCCACTCCCGTTTAAGTAACTTATTGGCTTATAAGCCAATAAGTACTTATCGACGAGTGTTTGTCGACCCAACTTATAAGTTGAATTTACAACTTATAAGCTGATAAGTTGAATGTTAGCAACGACGTACTTTTTCTCAACTTATTTTTGATTTTTGATTTTTTTATTAATTTTGGTTTTAAAATTTATGTTTTTACATGTCTTTCTAATTTAAAATTTACGAATTAAGATAATTATATTTGAAATTTATTTATTTTAGCTCAGTTAAGTAAAAAAATATTCTGACATTTAACCAAACACTTATTTAACTTATAAGTATTTATCTACTTATCACTTAAAAGTCCCTTATTCATTTTAAGTCATAAGTTACTTATTTTAAGATTTCCCAAACGGGCACTAAGTTAATTAATAAATGAATTATTTTCAAAAATACCCAGCTTGTAAATTTGTTTCACAGGTTAAATGTATATGCAACATGATAAAACTATAAACATTGCGGAAATGAAAGCTTAGATCTATTGTACAAAAGAAGAAGATGAACTGTATGTAATCGTTATCAATTCATATATTGTTTCTCAGAGAGAATGTTACATAGATTGGTAGAGATATTTAGAATGAAAAATGATAAGTATCTTATACTTACTCTCGTACATTAGTCTATATATATATATAAACCTAACTGATTCCTAACTAACAGCTGCTAACAGCTGTAACTAACAGCTGTCGTGGAAGAATGTTGTGACATCGGATGAATGAAAGTATGATGTAAGTGAGCAGAGTAGTATCTTCTTTCAATAGCCTCCCTCAAGTTGGAGGTGGTATTGACACACCCAACTTGGAAAGCAGGGTAGTGAAGTGTGGAGAAGGAGACACCTTGGTAAAAAGATCAGCAAGCTGAGACTTAGTTGGAAGATAAGTCAATTGAATCAGACCTTCCATTACTTTGTCCCTTGTAAAATGGCAATCTAATTCAATGTGTTTAGTACGTTCGTGAAACACTGGATTCTTTGCAATGTGGATAGCCGACTGATTATCACAATTCAATTGAACAGGTTTAAGATCAGTAACCCCAAGCTCAAGTAATAGACGAACCACCCAAGTTACTTCAGCTGCTGCAGAAGCCATGGCTCGATATTCGGCTTCTGCAAATGAACGAGAAACTGTTCTCTGTTTCTTTGATTTCCATGTAACTGGTGATTGACCAAACAGAAGACCATAGCCTGTAACAGAACGTCTTGTGTCAATGCAAGAAGCCCAATCTGTGTCAGAGAATGCCTGAAGCTTTAACTGATCAGAAGCACGTAATAGAATTCCTTGCTTAATGGTACCACTAAGATAACGCAAAGTGTGCTGTAAAGCAGTAAAATGAGTTGTCCTAGGAGCATGCATGAACTGGCTTAATGTTTGAACTGTGTAGGAAAGGTCTGGATGTGTATTAGTAAGATAATTCAGTTTACCCACAAGAATTCTGTATTCATCAGGATTAGAGATTAAAATACCATCATTATTCGAAAGCTTCAAATGGACTGGCAATGGAGTACAAGTGGCATGTAGAGAAGCATTCAAATGTGCTTCTGCCAGCAATTCTTTAGCAAATTTCTGCTGAGAGATAACAATCCCAGATGTAGTGTAGGCTACTTCGATCCCTAAAAAATAATGCAACAATCCCAGATCCTTTATACCGAACATAGAATCCAAATGTTTCTTTATATTGTAGATAGCATTAGTATAATCTCCAGTGAGGATCACATCATCAACATATACTGCAGCTATGCAAACCAGATTGTTGTGATGTTTAAGAAACAAACTATAATCATTTTTAGACCGCACAAAACCTTGGCACAATAATTCTTCTACTAATTTGGAATGCCATTCTCGGGAAGTTTGTTTTATCCATAAATGGATTTTTTGAGCAAACAAACAAGATGACAAGGATTATCAAGACCTTCAGGAGCCATCATGTACACTTCCTCTTTCAAAGTACCATGTAGAATAGCATTATTTACATCAAGCTGATGTAATTGCCATTTTCTGCTAGCAGCTAGTGCCAATAAAATTCGAAATGTCCCCATCTTGATAACAGGAGAAAAAGTCTCCTGATAATCAACACCATACCTCTGATTATACCCTTTGGCTACTAAACGTGCTTTACATCTGTCTAAACTACCATCAGATTTCAACTTTACCTTGAACACCCATTTAGATCCAATAGGCTTTTTGTTAGCAGGCAATGGTACAAGTTCCCATGTTTGATTAGAATGTAAAGCTAGCAATTCAGCATCCATAGCAGCCTTCCACAATGGATGTTTAGAAGCCTCTAAATACGACTTTGGTTCAGAAATGTCACAATGTGCATTTTCAACTAGGGAAACCACCAAATTACACCAATGTGGCGAAACAGTGACAACATTGCACTTGTAATCAGACAAATAAGAAGGGGTTTTATGAAGCCTAGCAGATCTACGAGGTTCTGAAGCTGATGCAGATGCATTTGTCTGATCAATATTTGATACAGATGCATTTGTCTGATCAATATGATTAATGTGACCAGACTGAGAATGTAAAACTGAGTCAGACTAAACCACATTGTACTAAGATCACATAAGTTCGATGGTGAAGAGTCTAAGTTTAAAGACATGTCAATATCAGAAGTCATAACAGAAAGCTCATCAGTAGAACAAGAAGAACTAACAGATGGTAAGTAAATATCTGAAGAAAACAGGGTAGGACTAACATGTGAATGATATGGGAAATGAGTTTAATGAAATGTAACATCCAGAGAAACCAGTAAACAACCAGATAATAAATCTAGTACCTTGTATCCTTTTTGTGAAGAAGAATATCCCATAAACACACAAGTTTTAGCCCTGGGATCAAATTTACGTCTATGATCAGCAATAGTAGACACAAAACATAGACTTCCAAATACCCTCAAATGATCTAAACTTGGTTGCAATTTATTCAAACGATAATATGCTTGATTACAACCAGTATGAGATTTAATCTTGTATGGTCCCCATACATCAATGTGAATAAGCTCAAAAGGTCTAGAAGTCTTAATACTACTCTGTGGAAAAGAGTTTCTAGTCTGCCTAGCTTGTAGATAAATTTGACAAATAAGATTGATGGAGGTATTCTTGAATGTTGACAGAGAAAGAATAAGTCTGAGCTTGTTGAATGGCATATGTCCTAGCCTGAGGTGCCAAATTGAAAGATCATCCTTGATAGTAGCAAAACCTTTTCTGGAGAGACAATCAACAGATATTCCAGCAGTACTGTACAAACCACCTTGCATCCTACCAAGAAGAATTGGACTCTTTTTCTGCAAAAGTACCTGTATCAAACAATCAGTGCCATTAAAAGTTACAATATAATTCATATATCTGCATAGTTTTGGTATAGAAATCAAATTGTATTGAAAACTAGGTATATGCAGCACATCTTGTAGAATTAAACCATAAAAAAGCTTGACAGTGCCAATGTGTAAGACTGGAACATGAGTGTCATCAGGAATGATAATATACTCATTTGATCCAGTAACAGGTTTATATGTGAGAAATAAACTCAGATTGGAACAAAAATGATCTGTTGCCCCACTATCAACTAACCAACCAAGATTAGAAGTACCAGCCAACATACACATCTTAACAGCCAGAAGAGCATGCTCTGAATGATCAGAAGAAGAAATTTGAGAAGAACCAGCACCACTGGTGTTTTGCTTATTAAGAAGATCCATTAGCTGATGATATTGAGCTACAGAAATCCCAGAATTAACAGCATTATCATTAGAAATTCCAGAGGAATTTAAAATTTAGTGGATCACCATGGAGTTTGAAACATCTTTCGACACTGTGCCCTGCAACATTGCAGTGTGTGCAGAAATATATGTTTTTCTTAAAACCGGTAGCACCACCAACAATCTATGATCCTTTGTAATTGCCATTAGATTTCTTTAAACCTTTCTTATTATCAGTCATAAAAGCCAATGCTTCAGTCTATTGAGTAACTTGAGACAAAGACTGATGTCCTTCTTCCTGAGAGAAAATTCTGAATGCATTAGAAATACTGGGCATAGGTTGCTGCATCAGAATGTTACCCCTTACAGTGGCAAACCTGTCACTTAGTTTCATCATAAACTGCAATAATTTTCGATCCTGTTCCATCTGCAACACTTTCTGAGTAACATTACAAGTGCACTTTCTGCAGGTGCAGCAAGGAAGTGGACTGATATCACTCATTGCATCCCAAATTGATTTTATCTCAGCAAAGAAATCAGATACAGTTTTAGATCCTTATTCCAATTCTGCCAACTATTGTTCTAGTGAGAAAATCTGTGTCATGGAGGCATAGCCAAATCTGACACTCCTAGAGATCGAATCATCCAGATTGCATAATAGTCATGAACATACCAAATCATTACATCTCTCCCACAGTTTGAAATCAACATGAGAAGCAGCTGGTTTAATCACCGTTCCATCAACGAAACCTAGCTTATTTTTAGTAGAAAGACTGAGCATAATTGAACGTTTCCAATTGCTATAACCAGTCCCATTGAACTTTACAGAAACTAACCGAGTAGTATTTGCATCCGAAGAATGAATATAGAATACACTAGACATATCCTGACTCACAAGTGGATTATTTCTAGTCCAAGCATTACCAGAACTTGTTCCTCCCGATTCTACCATAATGTTGATTACGAATTGAAGAAACAATGAGCAATTGATCAATTAACTCAATTGATGAAAAAACAAAGTTAAAATGAGATACTGTTTTGTTGTTTTGAGTGAACAAAGAAAGAGATCGAAATGATCGAAATGATAACAGATCGAAATGATCTTGAACAAACTAAGTATAACAGATTACAAAGAGATTATTATCAACAAATTGAGCAATCAAGAACAGATTTGAGTCATTTAATCGAGTACTGATTCGAAGATCAAGTAACAAACAGATACAGATCGGAACAAAGAAAAAAAAACGACGATAATAGAACGAAGAAACCTGTTATGAGCTTTGTTGATTCAACTGATCAGAATCGTGCAATTCTTGATGCTCTGATACCATGATAAAACTATAAACATTACGGAAATGAAAGTTTAGATCTATTGTACAAAAAAAGAAGATGAACTGTATGTAATCGTTATCAATTCACATATTGTTTCTCGGAGAGAATGTTACAGAGATTGATAGAGATATTTAGAATGAAAAATGATAAGCATCTTATACTTACTCTGGTACATTAGTCTATATATATAGAAACCTAAATGATTCCTAACTAACAGCTGCTAACAGCTGTAACTAACAGCTGTCATGGAAGAATGTTGTGACATCAGATGAATGTAAGCATGATGTAAGTGAGCAGAGTAGTATCTTCTTTCAATACAACATGAAATTTAATTTGCCGATTCGAGCTTTATTTCTTGAATAATACTAGTTAATCCAAAATTTGTGTCATAATAGTTACAAAATAACGTGACGTGACAAGTGTTGGAATTTAATTCGTGGACGCATATGAATGCATGCGGGGTCCCATACTATTACGAGAAAAGTTACAATTATAAAGATTTTGAGAATTTTTTTTTAACAATACTAGATTAATAACCTAAAGTGAAGTTTAAGATGTTTCCTCACACTCTACCAATAGTTTATATATATTTTTTAGGGAGACGAATCTTAAAATATAATATATTGTAGTACAAGTTTCATCGAGATCAAAATACTAGTTTTTATCTTATAATGATATACAACTCACACTCTGCACTTATTTTTTAATCTATCTAATTTTATTTTTCAATTCGAGTTTGAAGAAAATATCCAATTTTATTTTAAACTATTAAATATTCAAAACGGTACATTATTTTTTAAATTGATGATGTCGAAATTTTATTATTTTTTTAATATTTTACTTAATTTGGTTTTGTAAATTATAAGTTATTTGATGGTGTTTATCAAAATGGGAAGAATTGGAGACGAATTGATCATGATAACAATGTTTGGTAATTTTCTCACGAAAAAAAATTAAGTGTTTATTTTACAAATATAACAAAATTTCTATAATTATTAAATTATTATTAAAATGACAAGAAAAATGTACAAACAAAAATATTTAAGTGATTAGTAATAATTTAGTTTTGTAATATATATGAGTTGAGGGGCCGTGTTAGAGCAGGGTCCAACCGATTCCGATTTAAACGAGCTGAAAATATTTAAGTGATTAGTAATAATTTTTGCTATTGTGGACAGAAATTTGATGTATGATTCGATGTTTGATGTTAGATTATAGTCTTCTATAGGAGTATATATATCTTGCTGAACTAACTTGCAGTTGGTGATTATATCCCTAAACTTGACTGTTATGCATTGAGCTCGAGCAATCTGAAAAGGGGATACTAATTTCTCAGAACATGTTTCAAATGAACAGCCAGACTCGAGCTGAGTGCACATTACACAAGTTGGAGCTGTTAAGTAACCAGTCGCACTAAAACCTTAAGATGGCAGAGGAAGGTCCGAACATAATCTTATACTCTTTAACACTCCCAGTCAATCGTACGATACTTTTCGCTACGATACGATTGACAACGACAAATATAATCGTACACATTATATCTGTAATCTTGCTGGTAATATGTCCCTATAAAGTAATCATTTTCCCTACGACTATAATCTGCAGTTGGTTACATTTTCATCGATCAAGGCTGGTAACAGAAACTCAGGAAGTTCACACTGGAGCTGCGCGTATGAAGTTCTTTGCTCCTTCAATTGGACATTTTCTGAGGCCAATAATAATCTACCAATGCCAGTTGACAACTTTGATTGAGACGCGGATGAAAAGGTCTCTCCTAGCCTTCCTTCGACGTATGGAATCGTTCCTGTAACAGGTGTTTGTTACGCTACAGGTAAGACAGCAGACGTATGGAGTTGTTTAGAGTGAGAGAGTTTGTGAAGCTCCATTGATATCAAAATCAATGTGGTTCAGTGAAGGTGCTCACGTAAAGATGTGGCTGCAGGTTAGTTAACCATCATTTTCGAAGACAATTGTTTTAGAATTAAGGAAGCTATAGGAGATGAACGCATATAATGGTGACTTCTCCCTTAAACATTCGATTTTTCCCAACAACACAATCTGTATAGTATGTCATTTGATCAAGATATTTCATCTAGGACGATTGGTGCCAAATTTTCAGGTTTCGAAAATCATCAGACTCGAGATTTAACTAGTGCAAAATCATTCTGCAGAGGTAGAATCACACTATTTATCCATTCCCATCCAAAATATACAATGCAGAAACTGATCATTTTCAGAATATAAATTCACGGTATAGCGTTTAACAAGATAACATTTACTATCACGTTGAAGATTGGATCACGAATGCTCATCTTTGTACAATGATTTTCCTGACTCCGATACCATGTTGAAAAACCAGTCATTTTAAAGCTTAACGTTTTTAGGCCTAATTCTAACACACGCCAAACACGATTAATATTCCCAACTATTTCTATATTGTGCTGAGAACAGTAACTGAAAAACTCCATACATGTAACAGTTTACCACTTATAATGGTGCCAACAAATGGAAGATCTGGATGCAGTCATGGGAAATCAAGTAGTTGATAAATATTCCTTACCGTGAGAAAGTGATTACTCCCTTTCTCTCGTTCAATTCTATACATTTCAAAATTTACCAAAAATAGTCAATAATTCCCACCACTTTCCCACTTTTCTTGTATTTTCACACTATTTTTACTCAACTATCTCCTTTTTATATATTAAAAATTAATGGATCTCGTCACTTTACGTACTTTTCTTTCTCTTTTTCACTAATTTATACATATTTCTTAATCTACGAACCAAACCAAACGTAAAGAATTGGCTGTTAGGGAGGGAGTAATACTTAGGCACAAGAGTATTGAGTAACACGAATTGTTAATGGGTGGTCAATATGATTGGACTATGGCATGTGACTAATTGAGTATTACATGGACCAAGCATTTTAATTCACTAACAATGGCATTTTAGCTTGGTGGGAAACCAACTCATACTCATTTGTACAAACACAATCATGGAGGATAAAATGTGGGTTATTCGAAATTATATTGTTTCTTTACCACATATTATTTTATTATTTATAATATTATTTTCATATTTTACTTTTATATACATTTTTATATACATGCGCAAGTCAGTGATTTTTCTAAAATAACTTTTATATTCAAAATAAAAGAATAAGGTTTATGTACATCATACGGTTCCCGCACATGCTATAAACTAGTACGTTTGATTGGTTGATAAGGTAAAAGTACCTTTAATTCTTTTTAAATTATGCGATAAGTAGTTTTAGGTCCAGTAATACGTAGAATATTCTGAATATATTTGATTTAATTTAATTAATTATGAAAGTTCAATTTATATATATATTTGTGAAAATTATATATAGATTGATCGGTGACAATAAATCTTGGATGTGACAATAAGTATGAGTTTTTGATCTAGAGATATTAAGAATTAGAGTTATTTGCAAAATACATCCTTTAATTTGGACAAAATGCATTTTTTACCTATACTTTATATAATTGCACTTTCCATCCCCTTATTTCGAGAAGATTTTTTCATTCTCTACAACTTTCGTTCTTTAAATTTTTTTAGAATGTATCGTTTAGAGGGTCAAAAACTTTAAATAAAGATCTAAAAATAATTTAATATTTTAATTTCCTAAAATACCCCTGAAAATTTTAACAAAATTAACAAAAAAGGTCCAATTTATCGCGCCAAATATAGTAAGGGGATGCAAAGTATAATTATATAAAATATAGGTAAAAAATGCATTTTGGCCCAATCAAGGGAATTTATTTTGCAAATAACTCTAAGAATTAAGGAGAAAGATGGTTCTTATAACGTAGATTAGTCTCATGTGAACAAAAATAATGGGCCAGTGTATTGTTCCACTTACTTTTACGTACTTTTATATAGGGTTATATATCAAAATGATCACTCAACTGAATGTCTTATATCACTTTAATCATCAAACTTAACGGGATATTATTTGGATCACTAAAGTCATATAAATATCAAACAGATACCTCAAAATATGTGCTCGAAAATTATAATTTATTTTATTAAATTCTAAACATTTTTCTTAAATCCTATGACAGCTAAAAGAAAAGTTATGAATTCATAGTATTTTAAATAATTTTGTGAGATTTTTAATAATGTATCTACTAATTATTATTATTTAAATAAAGAAAATGACTACAAAATTAAAAATAAATAGTAGATAAATGTTTAAAAATCTTAATATATTATATAAAATATTTAAATTCATACACTTTCATTTAGTTGCAACAGGATTGAAGAAAAATATATAGAATTTCATAAAATAATTTTAATTCTCGAACACATATTTTTTGATATTTGTTTGATATTTATTATAAATTTAGTGATTTAAATGATATCCATTAAGTTTGATGATTAAAATGATGTATGACCTTGAGTGATCACTTTGATATTTAACACTTTTTATATACTCCCTCCGTCCCTCCCAATTGTTATCGTTTCTGGGAGAGTGTCCGGCACGCATTTTAAGATGAAAAAAAGTATAGTTCTGTAACTTTTTAAAAAAAAATTATTTTTCTGAATAAAAGTTTAAACATTCTATTTTTATTTAGAAAAAGAAAATTTTTAAAAAAAGTTATATAACTATACTTTTTATTCATCTTAAAATGCGTGCCGGACACTCCCCAGAAACGATAACAATTGGGAGGGACGGAGGGAGTATCTTTATATATAGAACACATATATGTGCACATATAATATGTTTTGATAAAACAGTCTTTTCATTCTTTGGAATGAGGATATAGTATACATTGTCTTAACGGTATTTACTGGATATGATTGATTGGTTGGTAAAAAAGTTCAAAAAAATGAAAAATTACTTAGCACGAGAACAAAATAAATGTATTAATAAAACTACCATTATTCGCGGCCTAGGCCTAGGGGTGTACGCGGTTCGGATCAGATCGGTTTTGGGGTAAAAGTCGAACCAAACCGCGAAGAGCGGTTTTAAAAAATTGTCATCCGCAACCGCAAATGCGGTTGCGGTTAACCGTGTCATTTGCGGTTGCGAATTTGCGGTTATTACGGATCGGTTTGCGGTTCAACCACTTATTTTAAAATAATTAATAATTTGCAAAACAATAAATTTGGAATATTAATAAATTGAAGTTTAAGTTACGTGATAAATTACATTCAAAAATAAAATATAAACTAATGCTCCGTGTGGAGTAAAGATATTAAAAATATACAAAAATGTGGATGCGAGAGAAAAAAAAAGAAAATGATAAAAAAAATTACATGTTGATTATATTTTTCATTTGTTTGGTTATATATCTTATAATGATTGTGAATTTGATGAATGAAGTCTTAACATTAACCTAAGATTAGTTGATAAATGTGTATACTTATTAATTTATATGATATCAACTACATTTTTGGAAATATAATGTATTATAAATATATGTTGCGAGTTGCGGTTGCGGTTCCGATTTTGCGATTTTTAAAAATTTAAAACCGCATCCAAACCGCAAATGAGCGGTTTTTAAAATTTAAATCCACAACCAACCCGCGTTTCGCGATTATCCGCAAATGCGGTTCGGTTGCGAGCGGTTGAGCGGTTGAGCGGTTTAGTTGTACGGCCCTACCTAAGCCCCTACTACAACTCATGAGGTCATGATTAGGTTCATGCTTCTAATTTGTAACATCCCAGAAGCTCATGTGCATCAAAATTAGAGCTGTTCGCCGTTCGCGAACAAGCTAGCACTCGGTTCGGCTCGGTTTGTTAAGGGCTCGAGCTCGAACACAAAAATGTGTTCGTTAAGAAAACGAACTCGAGCCGAGCTTTGATTCAAAACAATATATCTGCATAGTACAAAATAACAATGCAACGAAAATCGAAGATATCTTTCGACAAATAACAATGCAATGAATATCGAAGATATCTTTCGACATTCTGCGTGTGCGTGAGTTTAACTATATAAAAACTCTCAAAGATATCTGCCCAATACAGATAGATTCTCTAAAAATCGTGAATCAGGGAGTAAGAAAGGACTTTGTTCCAAGTTTACACCATAATTTCATCTTCTCTTTTCTTAAACATAAAATTCAAGTTAAAAACCTGACTACTTTTGTCTCCATGCACGTACTATATATATAAAGATTCTACTATACAAAAGGTTAAAATATTATAAATATGATCTAGGTTTGGGATTGTAAAAGATTTGCATGGCTAGACAATGCAGTATATCAATCTGTACTGCGTGTATACAAATATTATATTGTCTCGATCTTATGAAGTGCTTTGTTTATACACTTTCTAATCACTTAATTATTGGTAATTGGTTATCATGCACATGGACAGATACTTAAAATACTCTGTCATTTACATAAGCTTGATTAGCAGGCAGTATCTCCAACTTATGATCCTGTAGTAATAATTCACCGTATTTGTTCCTTTCATTAAAAGATTATTTTAGTACTATAACTTCCGAGTAAAGTAGCTCATTTATTAGTGTGTTCACGAACCGAGTTTTGATCGCACAAAGTCGAACCTTATTTTTTTCTGACAAATCGAGTCCAACCGAGTTATCTAATCGAACAAAAATTGTGTTCGAATTCGAGCTCATTAACAAATGACCCGAATACGAGCTTGTTCGCGAACATAAACGAGCCAAGCCAAGGCATAAAAAAATCAATTTGAAAACTATCGGTGAGTACAAAACTCGATCATTTGAAAACAAACAGAGGCTAAAATGGTCCAAACGGGACCATTAGTATAAAAAAAGCAATTTGCAAGTTTTCTGTTTATAAATAGTGCTTGGAGTAAATATTCGAGTCGCATTGATTGCTTGGGTCACTTATTTAAGATATATCCATCTGCTCCCTTGATTAACGCTGATTTTTTCATGCCTTTCTTTTAATCTGATTCGAGATGGTGAAAATTTTTGTGAGCGAAAATCGAAATTATGATATGAAATAATGGGTCTGTTTGGCTACAATATAGACTTATAAATTCGTAATTAAGTATTTAAGGATTGTTTGTGTACTTAATTTATAAGTTGGATTTTCAATTTATAAGCTGATAATTTGAATGATAGTAATAACGTACTTTTTCTAAACTTATTTTGATTTTTTACGTTTTGATTAACTTTATTTTAAAAAATATATATTAAAATGTTAATCTAATCTAAAATTCATGAAATAATATGATTATATTTAAAAATTATTTATTTTGATTTATTAATTAAAAAAAATTCTGACTTATAAGTGAAATTATCCAAACAGTTATATAACTTATAATTATTTATTTACTTATTACTTATAAGTTATATATTCATTTTAAGTCATAATTTATTTATTTTAAGATTTACCAAACGGGCACAATAAGTGATAATTTCTTATCACTTGAGTTATATTTGATTTAATTTTAAATTAACTCATAAACTCAAACGCTACAAACATATTATGTAGAAATTTTTAAAATTTCACTCTTAAATTACAAAAATGATACTCCTTTCGTCCCGATTTATTTGTCATATTTGACTTTTTGCGATCAAACTGATTCAACTTTGGTTAAAATTTTCAATATTTATGAAAATTATATCATTACAAAGTAGATTTAATCTATTTTAATATGTATTTTTCAGTTTTTTTAAATATTGAAAAAATAAATTAATATTTTTATTAATGATCAAAATTGAGTCAATTTACACATGAAAAGTTAAAAAAGACAGATAAATTGTCAATACTTCGCCCAAAATGTGAGATGGACTCCATCGGAATTTACTCCGGAAGAAAATTTTAAATCTTTTATATTGGCACGTCGTGACCATTGTTCTAAGAAGCGGAAATCAGCATTATTTAGTAGAGTAACCTTTTAGTGATTAATTGAATAATCGCTAATTAATCTGATTGATTAATCAGAGTATTAATCGGATGTCTTTAATAAAATATAAAAATAATTAATTTGTTAAACTAAATATATAAATTTAAGAAAAAAATACAGTAATTAATCGGATTATAAAATCGAATTGACCGTGCATATTGCTAAAATCGGTGATTTTTAGAATAAGCACAGAATAAGTGAAATGTCACATTTCAACTAGTAGTTTTCCATCTCCTTCACAATAACTTGCATCACCAAACCTTGTTAAAGCTAATAAAGAGAGAAGCCTACCTATTTTCTCTCTCAGGAGTCTCTCTCTCTCTCTCTCTCCCTCCCTCTCTCTCTCTCGCTCCCTCCCTCCCTCTCTATGTTTCTTAGCTTCACCAGAAAACAAAACAGGGAACCACAGATCATCATTAAATAAACTCACATTATATTTACACATAACATTTCAAACACTGATCACACTCCACTTAAACTTCCAATCTCTGTGATCAAATTAGTTGCATTAAAATGGGAACATGCACATCCAAGCCTCCAAGACCAAATTTATATGCACCTCCAGGAGAAGAAGTTGTGTACGCTGAAGATGACAACAAATCTCCTGCTAAAAATAATTCAAATGTCGAAAAGAAAACACCCATGTTCCCATTTTACTCACCAAGTCCTGCACATTACTTGTTTGGTAAAAAATCTACTTCTTCCCCTGCAAACTCGACTCCTAGGAAGTTCTTTAGAAGGCCACCTTCTCCTGCTAAGCATATAAAGGCAGTACTAAGAAGGCGAAAAGGCGGTGTTAAGGGAGTAGATGATGAAGAGGATTGGGGAGGTCTGGACAAGAGTTTTGGGTTTTCTAAGGAGTTTAAGAGTTGTTATGAAGTTGGAAAAGAAGTTGGAAGAGGGCATTTTGGGTATACTTGTGCTGCTAAGTGTCTGAAGGGTGAGCTTAAAGGTCAACAAGTTGCTGTCAAGATCATTTCTAAGTCTAAGGTCTTACACTTTTGCCTTGTACTTTGTGTTTTTTTTACAAATGTTGTGTTAACTATTTGTGTTTATAGAAAATGTGGTTGCATAGATTCTTGAGGAGGATGTTTCGATTCCGGTAGATCATATATTTTGGGCTAATTATCTTTGATTCTGATCATAAGGAGAAATTCATCATTTGATCTATGCGAAAACTAGTAGTCATTATATGTGTTGAATGATTCATCTACTGAGAAAACAGTTAGAAGTGCTCAAGAGAAGATGCTTTCTTCAAGTTGTGCATACAGGAGTGATCTAAATTAGAATCCAATAACACATCCTTCTATTTGCATTAGTCTTTATTATGGCCATAGCTAAGTTGAAGCATCATTTTCACAGTTTCAGTAAGCTTACAATTTATGAAATCCTATACTTGTTCACATGTATGACACCTCTGAGTACCAGAGCAACATTTCTTACATCGCATAAGAGCCGAAAGTCAGTGCCTGATATTAAAAGAAGAGGTAAGCACTGCTTTGTTTGAGAACAGCAGGGCTAGCACCTAGCAAGTATCATCGCTTCATTTACAAGATTTTGTTTTTGGGTATTTATCAAAATTCTTCTTGTTGTCCTTCTATTGTAAATTGAATGAATTTTTTTCCCTGTTATATTCTCTAAATCCAGATGACAACTGCAATTGCAATCGAGGATGTGAGAAGGGAAGTGAAAATATTAAAAGGCTTGAAAGGACATGAAAATCTTGCCCAATTCTATGATGCATTTGAAGACAAAGATAATGTCTATATAGTAATGGAGTAAGCTCTCATAGACGTGTTTTTAACTACAAGTATACCTCATCATCATCTTGTTTTCTTTCAGATTACAGTTCTATATTCTTCGTATTTCTTTGTAGATAATAGGTATTAATGTTAAAGTTTGTATCTTGGAAAATGACCTGGGATTTTCATTGGACGCTGTAGCTAATTAACTTGATTTGTCAATTTCAGGTTGTGTGAAGGGGGCGAGCTCCTTGACAGAATACTTGCAAGGTTTATTTTCCTTTCACTACAGTCTATGGTCATCAGACTTGTTTCTATATTTTCTCTTCGTTCTATGTTTTTGTTGAATCTTTTCAATGGATATGAACTACTCTACTCGACAGGGGTGGAAAATACTCGGAAGATGATGCAAAGGCTATTATGGGGCAAATTTTGAAAGTAGTCGCATTCTGCCATTTACAGGGTGTAGTGCACCGGGATCTTAAACCAGAGGTAAAGGTCATTCTTTGTCTTAATTAGATACTCAAGTGCAAATAGAAGTTGCATGCTTAAGGTTAATCTCTCCAGAAATATGTTTTCTTTGATAAGTTTTCATGTGTATACTAAACTTTAACTTTTACTGGAGCAGAATTTTCTCTTTAGCACAATGGATGAAAAGTCTCAGTTAAAAACAATAGACTTTGGGCTATCCGATTTTGTCAGACCAGGTAAGTATCGTTTCACCCCGATCTTACAAGAATGTGATTCAATTGTAATTATAGGACAGCATTGATCATTTTCTTTTTGATGTGCAGATGGAAAACTGAATGACATTGTCGGAAGTGCATACTATGTGGCACCTGAAGTTTTACATAGATCTTACAGCACAGAGGCTGATGTGTGGAGTACTGGAGTTATAGTATACATACTTCTTTGTGGAAGTCGCCCATTTTGGGCCCGAACTGAGTCTGGAATTTTTCGAGCAGTTGTCAAGGCTGATCCAAGTTTTGACGAAGAACCTTGGCCTTCATTATCAGTGGAAGCAAAGGATTTTGTGAAGCGCCTTTTGAATAAAGACCCTCGTAAACGAATGAGTGCTGCACAGGCTCTTAGTTAGTCTCTCTCTCTCTCTCAATATCATATTATCATATATCTGTACTTACATAATCACACCCTCAAAGGACTACATTTATGAACACACAGTTGTTTTTTCTTTAACTCTTCATCGTCTTATTTTCAGGTCATTCATGGATAAGGAATCACAATGACATAGAAATCCCACTTGACATAAATATTTTCAGACTCATGAAAGTTTATATGCGATCAACACCATTGCGCAAGGCTGCTTTAAGGGTGTGTACATGATTTAAAGGAGAAATATTGCATTGCTTCTATTCATCTCTTTTTCAAAGTGAACAATGCGCTATCAGTATCGTTTTTCTTTTTAAAGTAGAACAGTAAATATCTCCCTATTGTGCCTGTTACATTTATGCTTTTGTTCTGGAGGACTACACCGGAAGGAGATAGTTGCTCCTAAGATGTTGACCGATGAAGTACTGTCATCGGCTTTGTTAATGAATCCACTCTGACATGACGGGCACTTAAACTGTGGCTTATTTCTCATAGTGTTGGCCTAATTTTGTGTTCAGTTAGATATCACAAGAGACAAACCTTTTCAATTCATTATTTATAGTTTCCCTTAAATTGTTTATTTCACAAACATATCAACTTGTGATGATTTCTCATCCCTCCATTTCATGCATAGGCTTCCTTGTAGAAGTTATTTGTGTGCAATTACATTTGCTATGTTTAGGTTAAGGCATTGATCCATGATTGTATCACATTGTGTTTCTGTCCTTGACTTTCCGTCTTTTGCAACTCTGAATTTATAAGTAAAAACTCCAAGTCCTAGATGTAATAACGTGAACTCTGCCTTTTTTGTGAGGGAGGCTATATAGATCATAACTGATGTCATTTTCAATTTTGCAGGCATTATCAAAGACCTCGACAACAGATGACGTAGCTTACCTGGAGAAGCAGTTTGCAATGCTGGAGCCAAATAAGCACAACTGCATAAACTTGGAAAGCATTAGATCGGTATACTTCCCACTTATAATAATTTTCATATGTCGGGAGGTGTACAATAGATTGTAAAAATTTGCTTCTACATTTTGTCTGAGCAGGCATTGATGAAACACGAAACAGATGCGATGAGGGAGTCACGTACGCCTGATATCCTGACCTCAGTAAGGAAGACGAGCTCTAGTTGTTTGCATGTGTTTTGAGTTTTCTCTATGATAGTATGATTATGGATCTTTTATTGGTGTTCTTCAATTTTCATTCGACAGCTGAATGTTCTTCAATACAGAAGGATGAATTTTGAAGAGTTCAGCGCAGCTGCACTAAATGTGCATCAGATGGAGGCCCTAGACCAGTGGGAACAACATACTCGTTGTGCATATGAAATTTTTGAGAAAGATGGAAACAGGGCAATTGTTATCGAAGAACTGGCATCAGTATGTTTCACTTTCTTCACTACTTTTACCATAAATTTATCGTCACTAAATGAAAGGAACTGCAACTTTTGCTACAATACTTGTTTTGTCTATCACCAACTTTATTTATATGTATGTTCTCAGGAACTTGGTGTTGGTCCTTCAGTCCTTGTCCTTTCCGTGATCCGTGACTGGATACGGCCTAATGATGGAAAATTAAGCTTCCTCGGATTTGTCAAATTGTTACATGGTGTTTCTATACGAAGTATTGGGAGCGGGAAGTAAAGAGTAGCAGTACGTTTGAGAATAGGATAAATGAGGAACTCGGAAAGGAAGTGCTACAGCTTGAAAATATTCTACAAAGTCTGTGCACTCCAATTATTTCGGCTTCCCAGCAAAAAATTCTGTAAAAACAGTAGCAGCTTTACATGATAGTTATTTGCTTTGTAATTTCTTCATCCAGATATCATACACACAGGCTCTTCTGTTCCAAATACAAATGCTGAACCCTAGTCACCAACTGCTGTAAAATCAAATTCAGTTGGTGAGCTTTTGGTATTGTTTTCTGCTTATCGATTGGCTCTCAGCAATTATCCTTTGCATTTCTAAGATCTAGACACTACATAAATTCTACTGATAGCGTATGATCAACTTATGCAGTCTTATGATCAAGCAAGATGTACAAGGCAGTGGTGCTCGGAGTACTGGTAGAAAAAAATGGTTGATATGGTCTAACGAGTGTTAAGCAGATTAGAAATGCAGTAATAATATTTTGATCTTTCAGCTGTACTCGAAACATTTAAAAGAAGAAAAATCAGCATTGTCGAAATTGTTTTTAGAAATTGCCTGGGTTCCATTTTAGCATTCTTTTTAAAAAAGGGCATTATCATGATATTATTCCTATAAAAAGGATTGTACTAGACATAATGCAATCTAAACGACATTGCAGCTCTCAAATTGCAGGTCTCAGAGTGTAGTTCTCAGTTAACAGCTCTCAGACAACTTACAAATATTTCTATACTTACTTGGAAGGATGAACTCTATCTAGTTGAACAATTTCGTAAAAGATTACTTGATAACAAGAACTCATCCAAAGATTGTGCATATGATTATACGAACATAGTTTAGGAGATTCTAAATTTTGAGTTTTTATACAAACAAGATTGATATAAGTTGAGTTGTACCTTCAACTGCAGTGTTTCTCCTCCAAGTAGGCGTTTTTCTCCCATGGTAGATGCATGGCACACCTCAGTTTACTCTGCACACATAGGTTTGAAAGCAAATGAAAAGTACAGTATTAGTATACTGATCAATCATGTTCAACATCATTAGAGTTTAGGAGGAAGAAATGTGAGTAGGGAACAAAAAAGTTACCTATTGCAGTCAAAACTAGGATCAGCTGAGAATATGAAAGGAAGTCCACATTTCCCTGGGAGAGCATTATATGGTGCAATACTGGCCGGCCTGATTCTACTACTTTGCTGGACACAAGAACAGAGTTGTCTCCTCTCCACTGTAGTTTTGGCTGATTTAACGAATTCTCTATACGCTATGCAGCACTCACCAGACAGCTCTTGTTGTTTACCACTCAAGACAAACGGACTGCACAAGGCTGCTGTTCGCTGGTACTCAGGTCCCCCACATATAAAGGACTCCACAGTTAGCGCGGTCATCACCTCAAAAACAATCACTAAGAAGAAAGTAATCCTTCCCATTGCTGCCTGCTTCGACTTGAACTTGCAAGTATATGTTACTTATGGACACAAAATCTATGAGTATATAGATTGGAGCTTGGATGATTTTTTTTGAGCTAGACCACAGCATCTATATAAAGGCAGGTTGGACAAGTAAGGTAAGATGTCTTTTAACCAACAATCAGGACACCATATGTTGCAGTTTGCTCCAAAAAGATTAGTTCATTTCACAAAAAGATCAATACAAGATGAAGCTACCAGCTTGTACTCCAGTATATGTGTTGAAATTTTCAGTGAAAGATTAGTTCATTTCATAAAAAGATCGATACAAGCCAGCTTGTGCAGACAAAGTAGAAAATATTGCAGGAAAGAGCAACTAATAAATGGACAGCCAACCAAAATATTGAAACCACATGTTTTAACTACCTAACATAACAAAGTGGCCATTGCAGCAAAAGAAACATAAAATATGAATCTTGTTTACAAGCATATTAAGTGTGTGCTATGTGCTAGCTCCATGAAGCTGGTTAACTGTAGTATACAGCTTAGCTGAACCGTCGTATCCGTTAGTGGAGGAGTACAAATCTGTAGATGTCATGGCTAATATGGAACTCTATTTAGCTTCTGTGAATATTGTAGATTATCAATTTTTTTAACTTCCTTGTTACGGGAGAGAATATGAAGCTTTCAATAATATATTTTAACCTGCTGTCTGAGCCACGAATCTGTAAAACTTGAATCTAGCATAAACTAACTCACATTTGAACTGCATAAGTCATACGAGTCTTATATGTAAGAAAATCAAACTTGCTAACTGACAAGATGTATGTTTCAGGGTTTAGAAGTATATTATCATCTGAATTTTGTAATTTGATATTTAGAGGAAGAGGAGTTACTGTCTTCTTAGGAAAATCATCTACAATGCCCTGGAGCATTTCTTTTGTAAATTTGCTATGCTTAGAACTGTAAGAGCAGCAATGCTAATAGTATTCTGCTAAATCTATCTCTTATTACAGTTTCTACTTAAAATGAAGGTCAACATTACGTTGGTAAACATAAAAATATGTGAGATCTTCTTAAGTAGAGGAACACATAAGAATCTACACTAGCACATTGTAGCTCGTGGTCTCACTCAAATCGTGTTCCAAGACCACCAACCTAAGACTTAGTTTTTTTTAACAAAGTCTCACTTTCATCTATAGTCACAAATTGTTAATTTCTTTAATGAATCTGTTAAAGGTTGGAGGATACGCGGTTGGATATGAAAATTTGACATTCGTGACAGTAAGGGGATCTGGACATTTTGTTCTAAGTTATCAGCTTTGACAATAATGATTCCTGTTATAGGAACATTTAGAAACTGGTGACTTTTTGCCTATGAAAACAAATTAATTCACAAAGAACATAGAGTACGCCATAAATAGTTGCAGAGCAATTAATCCATGAAATATTTTTAGGACCACTGTTAGCATACTAGTCAGAAACTTAGAGAAATGCAAATGACAACAATGGTATCAATAAGACTAGCCAAATTTTACAAATGTACTGCATCATGTGCAAATACTTCAAACTATGACAATACTGAAAAACAAACACTTACACTCTTAGGCTATTTTTTGTGCCCCTGGGGCTGTCGCTTATACCAGGGAGGTACCATAAGTTTTGTATAAATCTTGCTCTAGTAACCATTGAATTTTTGTCTTACAAGTAATGAACAGTCTGTAATGTGTGTTTTGCAGAGATTTTTACAAGTACTTAATCTTTTCTACGAGCTTAAGACCTCTATTAAATCCCCACTTCTCCATTAGCCTACGATAGGTAACATACCATAAAGAATTTAAAGTTACTATTACCAGCATATATGAAGTGTATTTTTTGTATATTCAGCATAGATTATGAAACAGGGATCCAAAATTTGGCATCAGCATAAGCAAATAACAGGGAAGCATACATATAATGTTAATTTCAAAATAACGAAAAAAGAACTAGGAGATTCATAGTTAATAATAGACAACTAACAATCATCAAAGACAAATCTTCTTACTACAGCACAGACTCTCCTCTTCAAATTTCCTCTTCCCGAGCTTGCTGATATCTTCAACTGCCCCCTCTTCTTCATCGAACAGCAAGGCCATGAATGAATCCATGGAAGAGGGATCCCAACCAAAGTCATTGAACTCTGGTGAAGCATTATCAAATTGATCAGCAACAGCTACATAATTATAGGAATCACCATAACCACTATCCATGACAAACAAATTTTCTGAAGCTAAACACTCCGTGCTCTCAATCTCAACCACACTTGTCGATGTTAAATTTGCAGTCCCCTCCACATTGTCCCAGACACTCCTCTCAACAATCTCCTCGTTCTTCTTCTGTTCAATGTTTTGACCTTTAGCCCTATTAATTAAACTATGATCAGTACTTTTGGACCCCGGGATGAATACAGGATTCTTAGAAGAATCGAACGTGATTTTACAAAGAACAACATCATCCCCATTAGCAGATTTAAGGCCCTTATTAATCCCGCTTAATGAGTACTCATGCATTCTAAAGTGCCCGGCCTTACTAAGATCAAACTGATCCCCAGTGTCATGAATCTCAAAAAGTAACATTCGTTGCTCACCGATAACATTGCCATCACAATCCCTAATAGGTTTCCTCTTTGTTTTACCATCCCAAGTGCCACAGCCAGCTTTCTTGCAGGTATTTTCTCGAATGCTCCTCTTCTTACTAGTCTCCGAGGAACGTAACTTAGATAAGGTAGTAAACACGTATAAGTACTTCTCAGTTAAATTATCAGGAGAGTCAGTCCAGGAATCCTCATCATTAACATCGAATAATTGCCAGGGAGTTGAGTTGGGGCCGTACAATTCTCTGTTTTGGATAATGTTGCACGCGAGCTTTTGTCCAAGAACCTTGGGCTTTAAGTAACAAGTTATAAGTTCTTGATCGTTCGGGTAGAACCTGAATCCTGGTGCTAATTTTATTCTTTCAGCCATTACCATTCACCACTGAAAATTAATGAGAAAGATTGAGAGAGAGAGAGAGAGAAAGATTCGGAGAGATTTGAGAGAGATTGAGAGAGAAAGAGGGAGAGAGAGAGGGAGGGAGAGAAAGAGAGAGATTCAGAGAGAGTGAGGGAGAAAGATTCAGAGAGATTTGAGAGAGGGAGGGAGAGAGAGATTTGAGAGAGAGAGAGATTTTATGTGTCGGAAAACAGTTGTAATTACAAGTGGTGTCGTGCCTCTTACCCTGTATTTATAGGTTTGGACACAACCGCTTTACTAAAACTGTTTTTGTAAATACCTTTCCAAGTCGAATAAGGATCGTTAAACTGGATCAAGCCCAATTACAAGATTACCTAGAATCGGATGTTGCGTCTTGTGCGCGTTAGAAATCCAGGATTTAATTGATCGGATAAATAATCTGATTTTCAGTTTAAAAAAAAGATTATAATTTAAGTTTTCATAATTTTGTTATCTAATTGATCGTAATTGGGCTTTTCTCATAAATATCTAAAATTTATAAACTTTTTGAAAAAATATTGTCAGTTTTTAAAACAAATTGCAAAAATACTAGCTTTCAAAAAATATTTACAAAAATACGGAGGTTGCATTTGCAACCATATCTGCAACTGCTAGCAACCACATATGCAAGTACAAATACAAATAAATCTGTTAAAAATAACATTTAGTTGCAAAATAAGATAATCGCGTGGTTGCAAATGACTAAAAATGAGTGCCCCTGCGGGGCCAATATTAATATCACAAAATAACCATAAAATTAACCAAAAGTATAGCAAAAAACGCCTAAAAATAATCAATTTTCTTTAACCAAAAACATGAAGACAACAATTTACCATTAAGTCTTGTCAATTGACATGGTCTGTTTTGTTATTGTCATCTCGTCATTATAGTCCTGGTTCTTAGTTTTTGTCTTCTCAATCATCATTTTATCATTGTCATGGATTTGATACAAGGCATGAATGCCGTTTCATTGGTGGACGAGGAAGAAGGAGGTCTTGAGATAGAGCAATCAATGGGAGATGTGACTGGTTTGCAGATTCAAGGTTTCGATCCAAAACTCTGTGTGGTTGGAAGATTCATATCTGAAGGAAAGTTGGATTTTATGGCAATGCAACACACTATGGCCACCCTATGGAAACCTGGGAGAGGAGTCTATATGAAGGAGTTATATTTGAATCTATACTTGTTCCAATTTTATCATGAGTTAGATGTTAAGAGGGTGATGGAGGGATGCCCATGGTCTTTCAACAGACGTGCACTGGTTATGACTCGCTTAAAACAAGGTGAAAATCCGAGAAATGTTGATCTGAATGCAATGGATATATGAGTACAGGTACATGATCTGAGACCTGGCTTCATGTCAGAAAAAGTATTGCAGGGTATTGGAAACTACGTGGGTAAGTTTGTCGCTGGATGTCCCAACAATTTCACTGGAGTATGGCGGGATTATATGAGAATTTGCATATCCATTGATTTACGAGTGCCTCTGAAAAGATGAATGAAGATCAAAATGACAGGAGATGAATGGTTCTGGGTCAACTTTAAATATGAAAACATACCAACATTTTGTTTTGTTTGTGGCATTGTTGGTCATGCTGAGAAATTTTGTGGTAAACTGTTCGAAATGCCAGAAGCTGACATTGTCAAGACTTACGGTCCATGGTTGCGAGCTCCATTCAGAAACCAAATTAAGCCAATTGGTGCCAAATGGCTGCGAAACGGCATGAATGTCGGTGATTTAAGCTCAGGGAAGGAGAAGCATGCTATTAATTCTGATAGGGATGACGTCAATCAAGATTCACAAAACCCTCCAATAATTGTGGAGTCCGGTAAACGAGGAGAAATTAGAGGGATAGCAGGATTTCAAAATACTATCATGGGCGCGGTAAAAGAGCATAGTAATAATACTGTAACAGATTCTCAGATAAATGTGGAGCAAATCAATGCAAGAAATATATCCATTATTGAATCAAAAAAGAGGAGAACAGATAATGGGCTGGATATCAATAATTGTTTGGGCCAAAATAAAGATATTATCATGGAATCTGAGGGGGAGATCTTGTCTGAGATTAATGAGGAAACAACAGATAACAGCAGCATGCCAAAAAACATGTTTGGGGCGAGTACTCATGGGAGTGCTCGCCTATCATTATGAGTATCTTAGGATGGAATTGTCATGGGCTTGGGACCCCATGGGCTTTTCAATTCCTAAAGGAGATAGTTCTCCAGAAGAAACCCGATTTTGTCTTTATAAGTGAGATTTTATGTAAACAAGCAACAGTGGAGAGTTTTAGGCAATCAGTTGGTTTTGAAGGAAGTGTAGCTGTTGAAACGCAGGGGCATAGCGGAGGTATTGCAATGATTTGGAGGCATCAAAATGAAGTAACATTGCAATCTTTAATAAGAATCATATTGACATAGTAGTTGTAAATAAAGATGGTAATACGTTCAGAGTGACTGGTGTTTACGGAGAACCGGATAGAAGAAAGAGAGCAGAAACCTGGAGCTTAATTCGATTGTTATCAAGTCGTAATACTCTGCCATGGTGTTTGATAGGTGATCTAAATAATGTATTGTCTTAGGCTGATAAAAAGGGTGGCAGACTGTATCCCTCTCAATTAATTCAAGGTTTCAGGGATGTTATAGAAGACTGTAACTTGTCGGATATGGATTTGATTGGTTATCCATTTACTTGGGAGAGAGGTTCAGCAGCAGCAGATCGTATTGAAGTAAGGCTTGATCGCGCTTTAATTTCTGTTGATTTTCAGAACATGTTCCCAGAGGCCAAGTTATATAACTTGGAAGTTTCAACTTCTGATCATTGTCCCATTTTGTTGGACCTGCACAGCACAATAGTTGGTTTTCAAACAAAGAGCTTCAGATTTGAAAATGCCTGGTTACGAGAACCGATGTGTCAACGGATCGTAGAAGATGTTTGGAGCAGTGGTATGAGCTGATCTTTTTATGAAAAACTGGAGGAGTGCTCAGAAATTCTCTCGAGTTGGGGCAAGGATATAACAGGAAGCTTCAAAAACAGAATTAATCAATGTAAGAGAGCAATTAAAATTCTAAAAGGAAGACGAGATGATGAGTCTTTAGCCACTCTTAGAGAGGAACAGAAAAAGCTCTCGGAAATTTATGCGCAACAGGAAGTTTTTTGGCGCCAGCGATCGAAACAATTGTGGCTCAGGGAAGGAGATCGTAACAACAAGTTTTTTCATGCCTCAATGAAAAATAGGCGAGCTTGCAATCATATTAAAAGTCTCAAAAACATTGAGGGCCAGGAGGTGCAATGGAATAATGGTTTGGAGGAAGTGATAACTGGCTATTTCTCTAGTCTGTTCCAAGCGTCTAACACGGAGTGAGCTGAAATTGTTCAATGCATCGATAGAAAAATTACAACTGCTCAGAATGACATGCTGCTAAGCCCAGTTTCGGATGTTGAGGTTAAACAGGCCTTGTTTCACATGCATCCAGAGAAAAGCCCAGGCCCTGAAGGCATGACACCGGGCTTTTATCAAAAAATTTGGAACATTCTTAGTGCAGATGTGATTAAAGTGGTCAAGCAATTTTTCGACACGGGTGTTCTTGATGAGAAGCTCATTACGACCAATATTGCATTAATTCCTAAGAAGAGGAACCCTCAATCTATGAAGGATTTGCGTCCAATCTCTCTTTGCAACGTACTTTATAAAGTCATCTCCAAGGTACTTGCAAATTGGCTTAAAAAGATTATTGACACAATTATTTCGGATACTCAAAGTGCATTCATTCCGGGCCGATTAATTTCTGATAATATTATGATTGCACATGAGTTAATGCATTTTATGAAAAGAAAAACAACAGGAAAACAAGGATGGATGGCTCTCAAGATTGATATGAGCAAAGCCTATGATCGAGTCGAGTGGGACTTTTTGGCTGCAGTATTGATAAAACTGGGCTTTGATCATAGAGTAGTGAGTATGTATATGGCCTGCATTTCTTCAGTAACGTACCAGGTTGCTCATGCTGGTAAGGTCTTTGGCTCCATTATTCTTTCTCGAGGCATAAGACAGGGGGATCCCCTCTCTTCATACCTGTTTCTAATATGCATCGAAGGACTAACATCTTTTATTCATAGCTATGAAAGGAGAGGTCTTTTGTAGGGTATTAGGGTTGTCCGTTCAGCCCCATCTGTTTCACATATGTTTTTTTGCAGACGATTGTTACATCTTCTGCAAAGCAGATATCACATGTGCGAGTCATGTTCAAGATATGCTGCAAACCTTTGAGCAGGCCTCAGGGCAGCAGATTAATATCGATAAGTCCTCAGTTATATTCAGCAGAAATGTTAGCAACAACCTGAAGGACAGTTTGTGCCAGCACTTGGGTTTTAAGGAAGTAGGTGAAGATTGCTTGTATTTGGGGTTACCAAGCTTCCTGCATAAAAAGAAAACAGTAGATTTTGGCTATATCAAAGAAAAGCTGTAAGACAAATTACAAGGTTGGGACAAAAAGAAGTTATCACGCGGAGGTAAGGAAATTTTGATTAAGTCTACTGCTCAAACTCTTCCAAACTACACCATGAGTGTCTTTTTGCTTCCTATGGATACATGTAAGGAGCTGGAACGCTCTATGTGTAAATTTTGGTGGAACACGAATGCAGCAATAGGAAAATCTATTCATTGGATGTCATGGGAAAGAATGAGCAATAGAAAGAGTGAGGGAGGAATGGGATTTCGGAGTGTGCATGAATTTAATGTTGCATTGTTGGGTAAGCAGGTTTGGAGGTTATTGGTTCACCCGGATAAGCTTGTATCAAGAATTTTCAAGGCCAGATATTATCCAATGGGCTCGATATTATCAGCAAATCTTGGCAGCAATCCTAGTTACATTTGGAGGAGCGTATTAGCAGCTCAGCATCTGGTGAAATAAGGAGTCTCTTGTTGTGTAGGGAGTGGTCAGTCTATTTTTATAAAGGATATTCCATGGTTGCCAGATGTCCTTGATCCGTACGTGCATACCAGTTCTGAGTCTTTGATTAATCAACCTGTATCCTCTCTTATGATTACAGGTACTAAACAATGGGATGTAGAACTCATTCGAGATATCTTCGATGACAGAGACTCTAATCTTATTTTATCTATACCTTTGGGGGACGATAATGAAGACAACTGGTATTGGAGACACGATAAACTGGGAATCTATTTGGTTAAAAGTGCATATATCACATTGCAATGCAGTAGGAGGCAGAGTTTGAATGATAATACAAGCTTCTGGAGGAAATTATGGAATCTCAAAGTTCCTCCAAAAGTTAAAAAATTTCTTTGGAGATTGATTTCGAATTGCCTACCCGCTAAAGATCTTCTCCGTGTCAAACAAGTTCGCGTTAACAGTTGGTGTCCAGTTTGTAATGAGGATACATAGACCATCTTGCATTCTTTGGTGTTGTGCTCTTTTGCAGAGAACTGTAGGATTGCAGCAGCTCTTCCCGTTATTACAGGCGAGTATCAATCTTTTGGTGACTGGCTTCAGCTGGTGTTTGAACAGTGTGACAATTTCTCAGTCATAGTTTCAGTTATGCTGTGTTGGATGTTGTGGAAGAATCGTAACGATCTAGTTTGGACTCAAAAATGTTTAACAGCTATGGAGGTCGTGCATGTTAGTGTAGGTGCCCTAGAGGCAATACATTATTCTTTTATCTTTATGTCAGTTGATCATTCAATAAATGTATTTATTATGACCTTAATTACTGCGATATTTTGTTAGCATAATAAATGTCCTTAGAATCATGATACAAATTGTATAGTTTAAGTACATGACTTGAACTTGAGATTATATAATATATCATATTCTTAAAGGTCCCTAGTCGAGTATTATTATATAGGACAATAATAATACATAGATAGACTAGTATGTTGTTTGACAAGATAACCACATCTCATTGGTTATAAGTATGGGGATACTGAAGTCAATACATAGGTACATGTGAGAGTACATGGTACTGGACAGACCCACAGTGAGATTCTTCATGTTTAATAAAGTCATAAGAAAGACTCACAGTGATAATGGTGTAATGATCCTTTGACTTGAAATCATTATATTTCTATACGAGGATTAATATACTTTGACTACATTAAAAGTTACTTTTGATCGGGTGATGATAAAAGTGGACATCGGGTATATCATGAGTCGTATGAGAAATATGAATGATAGATAAAGGATTTAACCCTCCTATAATTAGGAGAGATATTATTGGCCTCTTGATTGAGTGAGATTATAAAAGCATGGCCATGCTCAAATAATGATTTGTTTCAATAATCTACTCATGCATCAAGTAAACCCAGATTAAATGTTGAAGAGGATGACTAAATACATGCCTCGAGTTTAATCTATAATATGTATGGTTAAAGGGATTATATTACACGGAAAAACATTAATCACGAAAGGTTTTATCTAATCACGATTTAATTATTGTTTAATTGGGTAACAATGATGTATTACTAGATACCGCTCATTGTTTATAATTTTATTAGAGAATAAAATTATTGCCAATTAAATAATAGCCTATAGGGTCGCACAAATAGAGCACTTAATGGAATAGTTAATTTAAATTATGGATTTAAATTAATTGATGATTATTTGAATTTTATTATAATTAAGTAAGACTTAATTGAGATAATATAAATTCGAATTAAAAGGAATGTTTTTGCCCATAATAATTAAGTATGACTTAGTTATTAATTAAATAATAGAAATTCGTTTTTATTATTTAATCCAATACCTACTAGGGTTGGGCTTTGCTATTATGGGCCTTTTTAATCAGTCATTATAAATAGATAATGAGAGGTTAAAGAGGCTTGAACGTTTTTTAAGAAAACCCTAGCAGCAAAGAGAGGCAGAGGCAATTCAGATCGTCAAGAAGGAGGCTAGTACATCCATTCCGTAGTCAAGTTCGTGAGACGTTCTTGAAGGTGCTCGTGTGGATACCATAGAGGTGTTTCTCCGAGAGGTAGACACAAAGCGTGATAGCTAGGATCTCCGTTGAGTTCGTAAAAGTTAATCTCTTGAAAGGTATGATTCGTTATCTCCATAATCTGCCCATAATTATACATGGATCCTGTTTTTGGGTTTCGAATTTTTGTTTTATTTACGTTTATCCGCTGCGTTTTATGCCTTCGGAACCCAACAATGGCATCAGAGCTACGTGTATAAGGGGCTGATTTGGTTACGTGTTTACTGTATTTTTACAAGTATGCATGTGTGATGAGTCTGCCATGATAACAGTTATGTTATATGAGTCTGCCATGATAACAGTTATGTTATATGAATGATATGATGAATCTGTTAATGATCTATATGATGATACTAGTATGTTTAAGATCTGCCATAACTCATATGTATGCGATCTCTTAAAATATGTATACTGATACACGTTTTTGGTAACTGGGATATGGATCGTGTGTATACTGATACATGCTTCTGGAATAGTATTCTGATACATGTTTTTCTAGTATTCTGATACTTGATTTTGCAAAAATTTCCGCCATCGGGGGGCTCGCTGGTTAGGGTTTCGTTTTTAATTTGTGCTTATGACATATGCTTTACTTATTTATTATTCTTGATTGGATCATAATAAGTGATAAATAGTATGTCATCTTTATATGATCTATCATGTTCTTTAATGGTTACTGAGCATGGTGCATAGTTATGGCCTTAAGACCTTAGTTGTAATGGTTTATTCTTTTGGTTTGTAATAAATACGACTTGCATGTCGTTTTCTATTTGTAGTTGTTTTATCTCGAATGTAACTCGAGTTCTTTTGTAAGTTCATTAGTATAATTCTTAATGTAACATCCTAGAAGGACAAGGGAAAGAGGAGGCATCCTATGGAGGCCAAGGAGACAATGGAAGCAATAGAGAAGACATATGTAATAGTTATTTTTACACCATAGATTGACCTTGATCTTTTCATTAGCCTGAAAAGATCACATAGGATTGGGCCATAACTATTGCACGTTTACTTTACGTACTTTTCATATGATGTATAAATAGTATGTGTAGAGTAGAAAAATGCATGTTTTAATTAGATTAATGATGTATGTATGTATTAGATACATCACCCATGCCATGCCTTTAAACAAGATAAAATCTGTAACGACTCAAGATTTAAAATTAACAAACGATCATGAGATTCTCGTGTTTATGAAACACGGAATAAAATACGAATTTTCTTTATTTCTGACATGGGGCGATTTTGTCAACAACGGGTTCATAGAACTTGTAAGGCTGTGGGTTTTAAGCGAGACCGATGTGACTCCTCCACTACCTGGAAATCAAACCATTGATGAGTATTGATTTGAAGTATTTTATTCAAGGAAAAATTGGGAATCTCTTTATGATGGGATCATGATCGTTCTAAATTAAAATCCCTAAGTAAAAATATTAAGTTTTAATCAGATGCTTTCCAATGAATGAACACTCATTAAATCCTAGATCGATAAGGGGAAGGGCTGTCAGTGGCAGGGGACTCCTATCTATCATGGTGAAATGCGACGAATATAAACGGTTATATTCGGACGTTGTATCATTGGGTCTAACTTAACTGAGTCATCATAATAAGGTGAATATAAACGGTTATATTCAACTATTATGAACTTAGAAGCATAGAGTTTGGTTAAAAATCTATTAGATAGATAAGATCAATTGTTGTTCACCAAATTATCCAAGAATTATATATGATATAATTGACAACTGTTGTCTACCTAAATAATCATGTTTTAAGGATACCAGTGGTTGACTTAGAACATGACGAAATATGGATCTTGGCTCACTAGAAAGATTTATGGGATATACTTTCCGAATTAATAGTTAGGGCTATTAATTTGATAAAAAAAATAGTGGGAGATATATTACGAATATATCATAATCATATGAACATAAAATTTTAACTCAGACAATCTAATGTTTATTTTGCGCTTTTATTATTGTAGATACTGAGTAATGGCAAACAACACAAACACACTATCCGTACGTTCAGTCCTTGAGAAGGACAAGCTGACAGGAGGAAACAACTTCCTAGACTGGCAGAGGAATTTGAGGATTGTCCTCAGGCAGGAGCGCAAGCTTCATGTCATTGATATTCCTCCTCCAGGCCCCCTTCCTGAGGGTGCTACTGCTGATGAACGAGCAGCACGCACAAAGGATGAGAATGATGCAAATGATGTTGCATGTCTTATGTTGGCAACTATGAGTGCTGAGCTTCAAAGACAACATGTGCATATGGATGCATATACTATCAATGAGCACTTGCAAAGCATGTTTGCAAGCCAAACTCGTCAAGAAAGGTTCAACACGAGTAAGTCACTTTTTAATTGCAAACAAGGGGCGAGTGAACCAGTTGGCCCACATGTTCTGAAGATGATTGGTTACATTGAGTACCTTGAAACTTTGGGTTTCCCGATTGGTCCGGAAACTGGTATTGACCTAATCATGAATTCTTTGAACAACAAATTCACTCAGTTTATTGTGAACTACAATATGAATGAATTTGACAAAACACCTACTGAATTGTTGCATATGTTGAGAACATATGAGACCAACATGAAGACAGCTGAACCTGCTCCCATACTGATGGTGGGAAATAAAGGTAAGGCCAAAGGGAAGGGAAAATGGAAGGGTAAGAAGAAGATTGGATCTGATTCTACAACCAAGCCAAAGTCAGGTCCCAAACAGGCTTTAAAGCCTAAAGGTGGTGTGGCCAAGGGTGAATGTCACTACTGTAAGAAAGATGGTCACTGGAAGAGAAACTGTCCAATTTACTTGGAGGATCTGAAGAAAAAGAAAGCAGTTCAGATTTCTGGATCAGGTATTTATGTTATAGAAGTCAATTTGTCTATTTCTACATCCTGGGTATTTGATACTGGATGTGCTTCTCACATTTGTATAAATGTGCAGGGCCTGCAGAGAAGTAGAACTCTGGCTAAGGGAGAAGTGGACCTAAGAGTAGGCAATGGAGCAAAAGTTGCTGCTTTAGCTGTAGGGACTTATTATTTATCTATGCCCTCTGGGCTTGTTTTAGAACTAGAAGACTGTTTTTACGTGCCTGCGATTCGCAGAAACATTATTTCTGTTTCTTGTTTGGACAAGAAAGGTTTTTCGTTTACAATAAAGAACAACAGTTGCTCTTTTGCTTTGAATGATTTAACCTATGGTGTTGCGCGTTTATTTAATGGTTTATATGTTCTTGATTTAGATAACCCTGTCTGTAATATAGAAAACAAACGACTTAAAATAAATGACTCAAATCAAACATACCTCTGGCATTGTCGTCTAGGCCACATAAATGAGAAACGCATATCCAAATTACATAAGGATGGATACTTGGATAAGTTTGATTTTGAATCATACCAAGAATGCGAATCTTGTTTGCTTGGTAAGATGACTAAAGCCCCTTTCACTGGTAAGGGTCAAAGGGCCACTAAACGTCTGGAGCTAATACATAGTGATGTATGTGGCCCAATGCGTGTAATGGCTAGAGGAGGCTACTACTACTTCATAACATTTACTGATGATTTCAGTAGATATGGATATGTATATCTTATGAAGAACAAATCCGATTCTTTTGAAAAATTTAAAGAATACAAGGTTGAAGTAGAGAAGCAAATTGGCGGAGATGCAAGTATTAAGATCTTACGATCCGATCGTGGGGGTGAATACTTAAGCACCGAATTTAGAAAGTATTTGAAAGAGTGTGGTATTGTATCGCAACTCACTCCGCCAGGAACACCTCAATGGAATGGAGTTTCAGAGAGGAGAAATCGCACCTTGTTGGACATGGTGCGATCGATGATGAGTCATGCAGATCTTCCAATTATTTTCTGGGGTTACGCTCTAGAAACAGCGGCTTTCACACTTAACCGTGTTCCTACTAAGAAGGTTCAAAAGACTCCATATGAGATATGGAAAGAGAAACGGTCAGGCATGAACTTTATGAAAGTTTGGGGATGTAAGGCATTTGTGAAACGTCAAGAATCTGACAAGCTTGGACCTAAATCCGAAGAGTGCATTTTTGTAGGATACCCTAATGAAACAAAGGCGTATTATTTTTATAGTCCTTCTGAGCAGAAAGTGTTTATTGCTCGAGATGCTGTCTTCATGGAAAGAGATTTTGTTTCCAAAAGAAACAGTGGGAGAACTATAGATCTCGATGAAGATCGAGAACCGCAAAATAGCATTGAACCTGAAGTGGAACAAGAGCAGAATAATGATAATGCTCAACAAACACAGGTTGTTCGTAGATCTGGTAGATTTCGCCATGAGCCAGAGAGATATGGATTTCTCATGACTCAGTGTGGTGATTTGATGCTCATAGATGAAGATGAGCCTCTCACATACCAAGATGCTATGAACAGTCCAGACTCTAAGAGATGGCTTGAAGCCATGAAATCCGAGATAAATTCCATGTACGAAAACCAAGTATGGACTTTGGTTGATCCACCTGAAGGGGTAAAACCCATAGGGTGCAAATGGGTTTTTAAGAAGAAAAAGGGCATGGATGGAAATGTTCAGACCTATAAAGCTAGGCTGGTTGCAAAAGGTTTCAAACAAATTCATGGTATTGACTATGATGAAACTTTCTCACCAGTGGCTATGGTCAAGTCTATAAGGATTTTACTTGCCATTGCAGCATTCCATGATTATGAAATCTGGCAAATGGATGTCAAAACAGCCTTCCTTAATGGAAGCCTTGAAGAGGATGTGTACATGACACAACCTGAGGGTTTTGTCGATCCAAGGAATGCTGGCAAGGTATGTAAATTGCGTCGATCCATTTATGGATTGAAGCAATCCTCTAGGAGATGGAATATCCGTTTTGATGAAATAGTCATAGAGTATGGCTTTGTTCAAAACGAAGATGAACCGTGTGTTTACAAGAAGGTTAATGGGAGCTATGTGGCATTCATAGTACTATATGTTGATGATATACTACTAATGGGGAATGACATACCTTCTCTAAAGGCTGTTAAGACGTGGTTAGGGAGCAATTTCTCCATTAAAGACTTAGGAGAGGCATCCTACATTCTAGGAATGAGGATCTATAGAGAAAGATCTAGAAGGATGATCGGTCTAAGTCAGAGCACATACATTGATAAGGTTTTGCATCGTTTTGGAATGCAAAATGCAAAAAGGGGATATGTCCCTGTGTCTCAAGGGATAACGATCTCTAAGGACCAATGTCCGAAATCATTGGATGAGAAGGACCACATGAATAAAGTTCCATATGATTCAGCAATTGGATCTATCATGTATGCAATGGTATGTACTCGCCCAGATGTCTCGTATGCTTTGAGCATGACGAGCAGATACCAGTCTAATCCGGGTGAAGGTCACTGGACGGCAGTTAAGAATATTCTTAAGTACCTGAAAAGAACTAAAGATTCATTCTTGGTGTATGGAGGAGAAGAGAAACTCGTTGTAAAAGGTTACACCGATGCAAGTTTCCAAACAGACAGAGATGATACTGTATCACAGTCTGGTTTTGTGTTTTGTCTAAACGGAGGTGCTGTAAGCTGGAAGAGTTCAAAGCAAGAAACAGTAGCTGATTCTACAATGGAGGCTGAGTACATTGCAGCTTGTGAAGCAGCTAAGGAGGCCGTTTGGATTCGAAAGTTCATTTCTGTTTTGGGAGTGGTTCCATCGATCGCAGATCCCATTGATCTATACTGCGATAATAATGGAGCCATTGCACAGGCTAAAGAACCTAGATCACACTCCCGGGCTAAACATATACTCAGGAGATTTCACCTTATTCGAGAGATTAATGAAAGGGGTGATATACACATATGTAAAGTGCACACAAATGATAACATTGCAGACCCACTGACCAAAGGCTTGTCGCAGCAGAAGCACGATGGTCACACTAGTTCCATGGGTATTAGATATATGGGTGATTGGCTCTAGTGCAAGTGGGAGATTGTTAGTGTAGGTGCCCTAGAGGCAATACATTATTCTTTTATCTTTATGTCAGTTGATCATTCAATAAATGTATTTATTATGACCTTAATTACTGCGATATTTTGTTAGCATAATAAATGTCCTTAGAATCATGATACAAATTGTATAGTTTAAGTACATGACTTGAACTTGAGATTATATAATATATCATATTTTTAAAGGTCCCTAGTCGAGTATTATTATATAGGACAATAATAATACATAGATAGACTAGTATGTTGTTTGACAAGATAACCACATCTCATTGGTTATAAGTATGGGGATACTGAAGTCAATACATAGGTACATGTGAGAGTACATGGTACTGGACAGACCCACAGTGAGATTCTTCATGTTTAATAAAGTCATAAGAAAGACTCACAGTGATAATGGTGTAATGATCCTTTGACTTGAAATCATTATATTTCTATACGAGGATTAATATACTTTGACTACATTAAAAGTTACTTTTGATCGGGTGATGATAAAAGTGGACATCGGGTATATCATGAGTCGTATGAGAAATATGAATGATAGATAAAGGATTTAACCCTCCTATAATTAGGAGAGATATTATTGGCCTCTTGATTGAGTGAGATTATAAAAGCATGGCCATGCTCAAATAATGATTTGTTTCAATAATCTACTCATGCATCAAGTAAACCCAGATTAAATGTTGAAGAGGATGACTAAATACATGCCTCGAGTTTAATCTATAATATGTATGGTTAAAGGGATTATATTACACGGAAAAACATTAATCACGAAAGGTTTTATCTAATCACGATTTAATTATTGTTTAATTGGGTAACAATGATGTATTACTAGATACCGCTCATTGTTTATAATTTTATTAGAGAATAAAATTATTGCCAATTAAATAATAGCCTATAGGGTCGCACAAATAGAGCACTTAATGGAATAGTTAATTTAAATTATGGATTTAAATTAATTGATGATTATTTGAATTTTATTATAATTAAGTAAGACTTAATTGAGATAATATAAATTCGAATTAAAAGGAATGTTTTTGCCCATAATAATTAAGTATGACTTAGTTATTAATTAAATAATAGAAATTCGTTTTTATTATTTAATCCAATACCTACTAGGGTTGGGCTTTGCTATTATGGGCCTTTTTAATCAGTCATTATAAATAGATAATGAGAGGTTAAAGAGGCTTGAACGTTTTTTAAGAAAACCCTAGCAGCAAAGAGAGGCAGAGGCAATTCAGATCGTCAAGAAGGAGGCTAGTACATCCATTCCGTAGTCAAGTTCGTGAGACGTTCTTGAAGGTGCTCGTGTGGATACCATAGAGGTGTTTCTCCGAGAGGTAGACACAAAGCGTGATAGCTAGGATCTCCGTTGAGTTCGTAAAAGTTAATCTCTTGAAAGGTATGATTCGTTATCTCCATAATCTGCCCATAATTATACATGGATCCTGTTTTTGGGTTTCGAATTTTTGTTTTATTTACGTTTATCCGCTGCGTTTTATGCCTTCGGAACCCAACAGTGCAGTCAGCGTTGTCCGTTCTTAATCAATGGCAATTCGTCCAAGACAAATCTTTTGATAACTCTTTGGGTTTTATTCTTCCTGAAGAAGGTCAAGCAACCTGGCAAGCTCCATCATGTAACAAGATTAAGATTAATACTGACGCGGCGCTCTGTAGTAATTTGAACAGATATAGTCATGCTCAGGTCATTCGGGATCATAATGGTGAGTTAGTTAAGGCAATGTCAAAATGCTCTCAGGGCTTAGTCAATCCGAGAAAGATGAAGCAATGGGAATTCGCGAAGCGTTGAGCTGGGTAAAACAAAAACAGCAGCATGATGTGGTAGTGGAAATGGACTGCCTGGTGGTGGTCCAATGGATTCGAAGTTCCTACGCTGCTTTATCCTATTTAGGTAGGCTAATTGACGAGTGTAGGCAACTCTTAGTGGATTTGCAGGATAAAAACGTGATGTTAAGATTTATAAAACGATCTGCGAATAGCGTAGCCCATTATCTAGCGGGTTATAGCTCTTCTTTAGCTGATCGTAGGTGGGAAAAGGAAAATGTCCATTCGGAATTCCCTTCCATTTTATGTAATGATTTGAAGTAATAAAAGTTCTCTTCTCTTTCGGCAAAAAAAAAACATGAAGACAACACCGACTGGGGGAGGAGCGTCGGTGGTGATGGTGATTTCGGATAAGACGGTCAAGGAAGAAGAGGGAGGTTGTAAGGTGCGAGGGTGTGGTTATTAATTGGTGTTGTGCTTGTGTTTGTGGTCGAGTGGGAGAGAGTTTGAGTGGGCATGAGGGAGGAAGGGAGATTGAGAAGAGAGATGGGATGGGATGATGATGTGCGTGTGTGTTTTGCAGAAGAGAGGCGGAGCCACCACCGTGGTGGTGGTAGCTATGGCGACGATGACAATAGTTAAAAAAGAGAGAGGAAGGGAAAGAAATTGAAAGAGAAAGGAAAGAAATTGGGAGGAAGCTTCGGCGCCGGTGCCGTCGGCAGAGATGACAGTGATGGTGTCGGCGGTAGAGGGAGGTTGTGGTTATAAAGGAAGAGGAGGGGGTTAAGAAAGAGGTTGTGGTGGAGGAAGATGATGTGAGGAAGGATGATCAGGGTAGTGGAATGGTATTTTTGCAATTTAATTATTTGTAAATTTAAAAAGGTAGTAAATTTACAAGACTTTAAGTAAGGTAGTAGAGTTGCAAATAATTATCCAAAAGTTGCTATATTTGACAAATTCCCTTATTTTTATCATTTTTTATTCCTATATGACTTATAATTCTATATGTTTATTTTTACTCATTTTTTAAATTTTCATAAGCCATGATTTTTTTATTATTTTTATACGTTTGAATCCTTTATTTAATTATATTTTAAAATAAATAATACATAAATTGGCTCAACTAAATAGTTTCCTAGAAATATAAATCACGACCAAGTAAATAGGCCATGTGTTTAAATTAGAATTTTTTAATTTAGAATTTTATAATTTGTTGCTGGAATTCCATTTTAACAAAATGGTATGAATATTAAAAAACTGTATTTTGGTTTCACTACTAGAATCTAATAAAATTGTTCAAACCGCAATATAATTACATTCTATTTTCGTAGAACTCTAAATTATTTATTGATAGTGTACTTGGTTTCATACGGTTACACCATATTTTGGTTTTACACCTATATTTATCTTTCATGTAGAGATCTATGTTGTTTTTTAACAAAATATAAATTGAAATCATATTATAATTACGATATTTATATTTTTCGGAGAATTCTTTTTTATTGTTTATTAAAATAATAAAATGGAATCCGTTAAACAGTGTTATTATTATTAATTAATAAGGAAACCATCTTTTAAGGATACATTTGGTTTCACCACTTTTTGATTTTACGAACTTTTGGTTTCACCCCTTTTTAAATCTTACTATAGTTATAAATATACCCATTTTGTTCTTTTTATTCATATATGACTTATAATTCTATATGTAATATTTTACCTATTTTTTGATTCTTATATATGAAATTCAATGGCTCGATAGATAAAATAATATTCTCACTGTCAAGGCAAAAGGGACAGTCTCTTATGCAAATGGGACAGTCCCTTTACAAATGAGACAATGAATGGGACAGTCTTAATTAACTGCACAAAGTAAATAACAGCAATTAAAATGCAGAATGCTGAAAAACTGAAAAGTAAAAACACTAGAAGTTTTCACTTGGTTCGGCCCCTACACCTAGTCTATGGCCTACATCCAAGTCCTCATGCCAACTAACATAGAGAATGTATTATATCCACTTAAACAAAGTACTTACAAACTTTTCTTGATTACAAACTTGGCCCACTTGAAAGAAACCTTTCCCTAGCACACAGCTACCTAGCACAAAGCTACTTGGCCTTCCTGTTGTAATCAACCTCCCACAACCCGGGACAAGTGATATAATACACGATTCGGTTACAAGAATATAATGTGAAAGTTTACAACTAAAACTAGGTTTCTTGTTTTTCTGGATATATGTATCTCGGGTATGGAACAAGAAAGTAATTTCAGATGATGGAAGATTCTCGTGAAAGCGTTTGCTACAAATCTGAAATGAAGAGTTGTATTTATAAGCAAAGTTCTAACAGATTTATTTTCAAACACAAGATAAGGTAGATAAGATTTGAAGATAAGTTTGTTTGAAAATATTTGAATGAATACTTGAGAAGCTAATCTGTTAGTAATCAAGTAAAGGATAAGGTTTGAAAGATTTAAACTTGATTTATAAGATAGGGTTTGTTTGAGATAAGGTTTATCCAGATAAACAAGATTTACACAAAACCCTAACCCTTATCTAAACCTGAGATAGCTTCCTGAAATATCTGAGCAAACTGCAATGCTTGAATCTCGGTTACTTGCATTCTGTATATCTGCATTCTGGAAATCATCATAAACCTGAACGTCTAACATTCTCCCCCTTTTATGATGATGACAAAGAAAGCATAAATGCTCCCCCTATCAAAAATACTAAAGGCCTGTAAAACAAAGTTAGATACAACAGAATATATTACAGATTATAATATGTGCAACTATTATGAGAATGAGACAACTAAAAAAAATGAATGAGACACTATATCAAGATACATAAAAGAGACAGTCTCAAACATTAAACACTTAAAACATAACAACCCATCCATAAACCAGGATGTCCAGTTGCAAATGTTATCTAATCACATAAAGCACAAACTTCAAACAATCCAATAATCCAGAATATGTCAAATTAACACAAACTAAAACATCCATCAAACTAAAACATCCATCAACAACTAAGTCCAAACACCAACACACCAGCCAAAAACATAGTCTTAAAAACCCAAAAGAAACATCATCGTCTTAAAACACATAAAATCATAAAAATTTCTCCCCCTTCATCATAAAAGGGGTCTCTAATCAGAATCGTCATCAACATTAACTGGAGCTTTGTCTTTGCCTTTGCCTGAACCAGAAGCCTTGTTCTGGGATGAAGGAAACACTGGAGCCGAGCCATACTCTGAGAATAGCTTGTCAAAAGCTTCCTGAGCTGGTGCCTTTCCATCCCTTTCACGAATCCAGTCAAAAATCTTTGCCTTGTATTCTTCTCTGGACATGCCGAAAACTAAAGGTGGAGGAATGGCAGGAAGTGGCAGAGGAGCAGTGATTTCTTCTAGAGTACAATCTCCAATCCAGTCTCGCTTCTTGTACCAATACATCTTGCTCTTGTCTTGCATGGCTGACAACTACTGAGATAAAAACTTAGTCTCTGACCCAAGCTTGAAAAACAACTTTACAAACTCCTTTTCCCATGCCTTAGCAGAGGAAACCATCCCTTCTTGCAGAGTCCCAAACTCAAAATCTATGGTCTTAGACAACTTGACATCAGAAGTATGTAATACATAGAGTTTGGCATTGATATCATCCAAAGAGGAACAAACATACTTCCTAAACAACTCAAAAGAAGCATTTAAAATACTAACTTCTGAAGTTAGTGACCCAAGAGATTTGACAGAAGCAAAATGCTGATTAAGATTAGCCAAAGCATAAGAATTCTCTTCTAACTTTGCAAACAACGAATTTAGGACAGTATTGGTGTTTTGATCATTTGGGTCGGACGCATAATGGGGGGATTTGGGCAAACCACCAACAGAACGGTGGGCATCATCAAAAAACAAATCATTTGATTCAGAAACTACGAGACCATTCACAGTTAAAACAGACAAGTCAAAAACAACATTCAATCTTTCTGATTTAGCGGACTCAAAAGGAACACGAAAATACTGAAAAATCTTTGTTAACAAAGCAGGGTATGGAAGATGCATGGATTCATGTTTAGCACAATGATTCATGTTGGAAATAATCAATGAAGCCAAATTACAAGGGGTTTTCTTAACAAACATAGACAAGAGAATAGAATCCTGAAATGTGACTCTATCACGACCGGATTTACGAGGCAAAACATTCGTGTGAAACAATTTAAACAATAATAAGCACATAGGAGTTAAATCAGATATCAACGGTTTGACAGACACAGAAACAAAGTTGTCACCGAGAATAGCTTTGAGTTGTTCCTCATATTGCAATCCAGGAATCTCGTCAAAGGCCTGATGAGTGGTAAACGGGCAGGGGCCTTGATCGGATACTCCTGTAAGCCTGGCCAGCAAATCCGCCTTAAAGCAAACTAGACTTCCTTTCACCGAAGAGAATACAATATTGTCGGCCAAAATTGAAAAATTCGCATAGAACTCCTTCACCAAATCTGGATAGATCACGTCTGACGGCGACAATAACCCAGCACACCCAACAGCTTCAAACAATGATGATACGCCAATCCTAGAGAGAAGATCAGTATCACACAACCTTTCTTTCAAAATGGACTTGTGCCATGCCTTAGTAGTGTTTTCCTTTGCATGACGTTCAGAAGAATTAGGAGATGCTTCGCTAGATGCTTCGGAAATAACTGCGGCCACACGACGACGCTTCGAACCAGACGGACCAGGGGTCGGGGTTTGGTTAGCGGTGGATCTCGAACGGCGAGCTATGGAATAGAGAAGATTTTAGGGTTAAGAGAGAAAGGATAGAATTTGGAGAGAATGAGAGAGTAGAATGAGAAAAGAAAATGAAAAGATTAAGAGAGAGAGTTTAAAAAGAAGTAGAAACTGAAGAGTTAGAGATGGAAGAGGAAGTGAAGAGGTGCAAAAACAGAAGTGATGTATTGAATGAATGATACATGCACGAGTTTCAAGGATATGATAAGTCTAATCAAGAGATTTACAAAATCTAACACTATTTACACGCATAAACATATGGACAAATAAAAATAATAAAAAAAATAAAACACAAATTCAGAAACATGAGTACAAGGTGTAATTAACACGGAACCTAATTACTCAAATAATAAATACACACCATATATTTGAATATTATGACATAATTCACATTTAAGCACATAAATTACATAAAATCACGTAATAAATTACAGAGAACACATACCTAATTCATGACGCATTTTACAAAATCTATCTTCAGCTAAGGGCTTAGTGAAGATATCTGCACGCTGTTTCTCAGTAGAAAGATAAATAAGCTCAATATTACCTTTAGAAACATTATCTCGTAGAAAATGGTGACGAACATCAATATGCTTAGTACGAGAATGCATAACAGGATTTTTAGAGATATTAATTGCAGAAGTATTATCACAATAAATAGGAATATTTGAGTAAAAAATACCAAAATCCTGCAATGTTTGTTGTATCCACAAAATTTGAGCACAGCAACTTCCAGCTGCAATGTACTCTCCTTCAGCGGTAGAAAGAGCTACTGAAGTTTGCTTTTTGCTATGCCATGCAACTAAACAATCTCCTAAAAATTCACAAGCACCACTTGTGCTTTTTCTATCAATCTATGACCCTGCATAGTCAGCATCTGAAAAACCGATTAAGTCAAAGGAAGAGGAGCTTGGATAAAATAATCCCAAGTCACTCGTACCTTTCAAATATTTAAAAATCCGTTTAACGACATTCAAATGAGATTCTTTAGGTTGAGATTGAAAACGAGCACACAAGCATACACTATACATAATGTCAGGTCGAGAGGCAGTTAAATATAACAATGAACCAATCATACCTCGAAATTTAGTGACATCTACAGGTGTACCTTGTTCATCCTTTATAAGCTTAATTGAAGTACTCATCGGAGTTGATTTAGGTGAGACATGATCAAGTGCAAACCTTTTGAGTAAATCCTTTATGTACTTGCCTTGGTGAATAAATATTCCTGCATTAGACTGATTAATTTGCAAACCTAGAAAGTACTGCAATTCACCCATCAAACTCATATCGAATTCCTTATGCATGCAATCAGAAAACCACTTACACAGAGATTCGTTAGAAGATCCAAATACTATATCATCAACATAAACTTGAACTAAAAGAAAGTTATCACGTTTTTGAAAAATAAAGAGAGTTGGATCGAGTGTACCACGAATGAAACCATTGTTCACAAGAAACTGACTGAGACGCTCGTACCAACAGCGAGGGGACTGTCTCAATCCATAGACAGATTTCTTGAGCTTGTAAACATAGTTAGAGTACTTCTCGTGAATAAAACCTGGAGGCTACTTCACGTAGACTTCTTCCTTAAGATAACCATTTAGAAAAGCGCTCTTGACGTCCATCTGATAGAGCTTGAACTTCTTGTGAGCTGCAAAAGCCATTAAGATTCGAATAGCTTCTAAACGAGCTACTGGAGCATATGTCTCATCGTAATCGATTCCTTCCTGCTGGTTGTATCCCTGAGCAACCAAACGAGCTTTATTTCGAATGATATTTCCATCTTCATCCTTCTTATTCTTGAAAACCCAACGAGTACCAATGATCTTGGCATCCTGAGGAGGTGGGACGAGTTCCCAAACATCACAACGCTCGAACTGGTTCAATTCCTCCTGCATTGCCACAGACCAGTGTTCGTCTGCAACTGCTTCTTGAGTATTCTTTGGTTCAAATTCAGCAACAAAAGCACAGAATGCACACAGATTATGAAGTCTGCTTCGAGTAGAAATCCCTTGATCTAAATCAGTAAGAAGATTATCTGGTGGATGATTCTTCACAGTCCTAGAAGATTTGGATGTTGAATATTACTCATCTCTTCCTCATTAGAATTGTCTGCCTGGAAATGAATAAGAGTTGTCTCATTCAAAAGAGACTGCCTCATTTCCGCTTGTGAAGATTTATCCGGAGGAGTAACATAATTCACATTTGAAACACTATCGGGAGTCTTTGGAGAGCCAGAAGATTCATCTGAAGCTTGAGTAAATCCTGAAGAATTATCAGAAGACTGAGATGGACCTGGAGAGTCTTGACTGTTTGACTTGTCAGAATGAGACTGACTCTTTTCAGAATGAGACTGTCTCATTTGGGAATGAAACGATAGATCCGCAGTGTCTTCATCAATTTGAGATATATTCCTTGAGGATTCATTGAACGCAATATTGATGGACTCTTCTACTTTGTTCTTGACAGAATTATAAACACGATAAGCTTTGCTTGATGTAGAATATCCCAAGAAAATTCCTTCCGTAGATTTCGCATCGAACTTGCCTCGATTATTTTGAGTATCTAAAATAAAACACTTGGAACCAAATACTCGAAAATAACTAATGTTAGGAGTCCTTTTGTTAAGCAATTCATACGGAGTTTTAAGCAAAATAGGACGAATAAGTACTCTATTTAAAACATAACAGGAAGTGTGTACCGCTTCAGCCCCAAATTTTCTTGGAAGCTTACTCTCATGCAGTAGAGTTTTGGCAGTTTCCTGTAAAGTCCTATTCTTGCGTTCTACTACTCCGTTCTGCTGAGGAGTTCGAGGAGCTGAGAATTCATGAGTGATTCCTCTCGATTTGCAGAAGGTTATGAAATCCTTCTCGAATTCTCCTCCATGATCACTACGACTAGTCTTGAGCTTAAATGAATACTTAGTCTCAAGGTTAGTAATAAGATCCTTAAACTCAACAAAAGCTTCATCCTTAGTTCGTAAAAATAATACCCAAGTAAAACGAGAATAATCATCAACTATAACAAAGGCATAATTCTTACCTCCCAAGCTTACATACCTTTCTGGACCGAAAAGATCTAAATGAAGAAGCTGCAAAGGAACAGAAGTTGATACTTTATTCTTAGCAATAAAGGAAGTTTTCACCTGTTTTCCAAGTTGGCATGCTGAACAAGGTTCTATTTTCTTGTACTTCAGCTTTGGTAGACCTCGAACCAGATCATGAGAAGATATCTTCCGAAGAAGATCCATGTGAACATGACCTAGATGTCGATGCCAAAGATTCTGCTGATCTTGAATAGTAGCTAGACAAATTTCCTCCTGCTGTTCATTAAAATCTAACACGAAAATATTTCCTTTTCTTTTGGCAACTAAAGCAAACTCGTTAGTCTTAGTACCAATATAACATACATCTTTATCGAACTTAACCTTATGACCATCATCAGTAAGTTGACTTACACTAATGAGATTATATTTCAAACCATCAACTAAACGAACATTAGAAATGGCAAACCTGTCATTACCAATGGTGCCTTTTCCAATAATTCTGACGGTGTTTGAATCTCCAAGAGTAACTAAGCCACCTTCCTTGGCAACTAGAGATAGAAACTTGGATTTATCACCTGTCATGTGACGTGAACAACCACTGTCGATGATCCATTTATTTCGCGGAACATGGACCTTCAAGCAAACCTGCAAGAATTGCTTTATCTCTTAGGTACCCACTTAACCTTGGGTCCTGGTTGGTTAGTATCACAAATCTTATATAAATGTCTATCTGATTTCTTAATCCACATCTGAACAATATTAACAAAAGTATTAGCAGATTTATATCTAGTAGACGATTTATAAAATGAGTTAGAGGAGTGGCCCTTGATACCACATAATCTAGATTCAGATGTAGGATGGCCAGCTTTGCCACAATCTCGACATTTCTCATAAGGCATCTTATATTTCATAGGAGCTCGCTTATACCCTCCTTGAAATGCACATTTCTTGATTGATTCACATCCTAAACCTCCTTTATCAAGAGAAGATTTTTGTTCTCCAAGAAGAGCATTCAAAGTTCCTTCTCCATGGAAACATTTAGCTAAATCCTTTTCAAGCTGTTCGACTTTCTGCTTTAATTCAGGAACCAAGGGATCAGGAGCACTGTATTCTTTAACGGTTTCTGGGTCAACAGATTTTGACTCTTTCTTCAAGGCTTCAAGGCATACATCCTTCATCTCAATCTCATTTTTGAGATATTGATTTTCTTCAGTAAGTTTTGAAACCCTTTCAAGCAATGATTTATTCTCAGCAACTAGGGCTTCTTCCTTCATGGGGTCATCCATTTCACTAAGAACTTCACTTAAAGCTTGCTTTATATAAGCATTCTTTTCTTTCAACTTCTTAACCTGGACCTGCAAATTTAAAATAGATGAAGATATATATGAATTATACTTAATATTCTGTACCTCATCATTATCATTGAAGTTGTCCTCTAGTCCTGCAAAACAAAGTTGAGCAACTTCATCGTCTGAATCGATCTCCACGTCAGATTCATCATCACTCCAAGTAATTAATGCCTTCTTCTTGTTCTTCAGCTTGTAGTAGTCCTTTTTGAAGTGCCCTTTCTTTCCACACTCAAAACAAGTATCCTTGCTTTGATTCATTTTAACCTCCTTGCTCGGATTAGATTTGAAGTCTTTCTTTGGAAACTGGGACTTCATGGGTCGTTTGGAGGCATTCCGTTTGGCAAGAAATTTATGAAACTTCTTTGTTAGAAGAGCAATCTCTTCATCAGAATCATCAGGAGACTCATCTGCATCTGCATTAAGTGCAAGAGTTTTCTTACGAGGAACTTCATCTTCTTCATCATATCTGCGTAACTGATTTTCGAATTCTTCCAATTCACTGAACAGTGTTAGAGTGTCCATAGTCGAAAGTAGTGTTGAATCCTGCAGAATGGTAACCTTTGGAGCAAACTTCTTTGGCATTGCTCTAAGGATTTTCCTATTGATCTCAGATTGAGGAATGATCCTTTCCAGAAGTGAGATAGAGTTCATCAATGTCAGAAACCTCCCTTGAGCATCTCGCACGCTTTCATCTCTTTCCAACCTGAAACCTTCATAGTCACTCATTAGCATACTTAATTTTACTTCACGTACCTTAGACGTGCCTTCGTGGCTGACTTTGATCATATCCCAAATCTGCTTAGCAGTAGTACATGCTAAAACTTTTCTTAATTCTGTAGCTACCATGCCATTGAGAAGTGAGTTCATAGCTTTAGCATTGGAATTCATTGCGTTCACTTCTTCGGGAGAAAGATCCTTGAGAGATTTTGGCTTCCCTTCTTTCATAGGAATTGTGTAACCATTTTCTACAGCATCCCATTCGAATGCATCACGCTGGAGAAAGATCTTCATTCAAAACTTCCAGTCATTGTAGTTTTCAGCACCATGAAGAAGTGGGGGATAATTGTTTGAATACCTATCTGGTTGAGTCATGGATCGCTAGCAAAATAAACACTAAAAAGAAAATTAAATGCACCTGCTCTGATACCAAATGAAATTCAATGGCTCGATAGATAAAATAATATTCTAACTGTCAAGGCAAAAGGGATAGTCTCTTATGCAAATGGGATAGTCCCTTTACAAATGAGACAATGAATGGGACAGTCTCAATTAACTGCAGAAAGTAAATAACAACAATTAAAAAGCAGAATGCTGAAAAACTGAAAAGTAAAAACACCAGAAGTTTTCACTTGGTTCGGCCCCTACACCTAGTCTATGGCCTACATCCAAGTCCCCATGCCAACTAGCATAGAGAATGTATTATATCCACTTAAACAAAGTACTTACAAACTTTCCTTGATTACAAACTTGGCCCACTTGAAAGAAACTTTTCCCTAGCACACAACTACCTAGCACAAAGCTACACGATTCGGTTACAAGAATATAATGTGAAAGTTTACAACTCAAACTAGGTTTCTTGTTTTTCTGGATATATATATCTCGGGTATGGAACAAGAAAGTAATTTCAGATGATGGAAGATTCTCGTGAAAGCGTTTGCTACAAATCTGAAACGAAGAGTTGTATTTATAAGCAAAGTTCTAACATATTTATTTTCAAACACAAGATAAGGTAGATAAGATTTGAAGATAAGTTTGTTTGAAAATATTTGAATGAATACTTGAGAAGCTAATCTGTTAGTAATCAAGTAAAGGATAAGGTTTGAAAGATTTAAACTTGATTTATAAGATAGGGTTTGTTTGAGATAAGATTTATCCAGATAAACAAGATTTACACAAAACCCTAACCGTTATCTAAACCTGAGATAACTTCCTGAAATATCTGAGCAAACTGCAATGCTTGAATCTCGGTTACTTGCATTCTGTATATCTGCATTCTGGAAATCATCATAAACATGAACGTCTAACAATATACCACATATTTATATTGTTTTTATATAAACGGAATCGTATATACATTGTAATTTCTAAATTCATACCTAAATTATTCTATTTTAGAACCAAAATTCAAATTTATACATATATAATTAATATTTTATTAGAAAAAATTATGCAATTATAAATTATATTAAAACATAAATCCAGCTAACAATACGAAATTTAATATGCAATATTGCCTCGTCTATGAACCCGGATTCTTTCATTGACAGAAGCTACTTTCTGGTTTATGAACCTCCACTTAACAGAGGGATATAGAAAACAACTAGAATAGTATACTTTAAACCTCAAGTGTAGTATGGAGAGGGACTATAAGATGGCCATAATGGCCATTACTGTTTGCATATTTTGTAAACAGATTAAAGATTTTATATATGTCTGCAAGAACTTTCATATACAACTTAACTAATAAACAATACTTAGCACAAGTGTTACATGTTTTACATACCAGTGATGACAATATTAAAGAGTATTAGAGAAATATTTTATACTCCCTCCATCTCACCTGTCTTATTTTGACTAATATATGATCAAATTAACCAAGTTTTGATCAATAATTATGATAATTTTATATGTTATTTTTAAAAATAAAAAGTACATTTGAAAGACAATTATATATATTTTCTAATGATATTAGTTTTAAAAATTATCTAATTATATTTTATATGTAATTAATAATTTGACCGTTAGACTAGTCAAAATATGACACATAATATGAGATGAAGGGAGTACTACAGATACTTTGTAAACAGGAACTATAGGAATCAGATGTAACAAAAAAACTATAGGAAGCGGTAACCTTAATTCCCAGCACCACTTGCCCCACAAGTGGCAGAATATGGTACTATTACATGGTGCACATTGGAGTACCGGTTTACCACGGCTTTCTTCCTTACAGTTCCGGTAGCGACAAACCTTTTTGTTGAAAACAAATGTGAGTCCGTGGGGATGCACTTTGTCTTTAATTATATCGGTAGCCCCAAACTTTACATTGTAGTACCGATCAGATGACTTTAAGATACATTCAGTATGAAATGAAAGATCACACTTACTGCAATGATAGAACCATTTGTTTGTGTTTATTTCTTTACAGCAAAACTCGCAGTCGTAGTCATGCTCATGTTTTCCCACCATGCCAGGATCATATATCAAGTCCAGTGGGTGAGGATCCCACCTGTGTTTGTATGTTTTTACCCTCCTAATACATTTTCCGCAAATATTGAACCTGCAATCTTTACATTTGTAATTACATTGAGCATTATAACTATATCCACATGCATTACAATGATGAAAACCGGGTGAATCGTGATCAAGTTGAAGTTGGTGATGGTGAGCTTCGTGTTTGATAGCTTTGGGTAAGTTCACACATCCAATATGAATCATGTACCGGTTAAAATGATCACTAAAGAATATACCATTGCCGTAAGACCCGCAAGCACAGCACTCGAAAAACTTGAATGGTTCACTATACTTGTCGGCAAATAGCGTTTCACCTGGCCAAAGGTGGTCTCCAACAACCTCTCGGGGAAACTCTGCACAAACTTTATGCATAAAATACTTGCAAGGAGCACAACAATAGAATAGGCTGTCAGAAGTTAGAAAGGGTTTGACACAACCATCGCAAAGCCATGATATTTCATCATCGTTTGTTCCATCATACAACTCCTTAATTGTAATGAGTTTAAGATCATGTTCTTCATGAGACCAATGTTTAATACAATTTGTTGCACTAGAGATACTACTATTGTTACAAGAATAAGATAGAGTAACCTTTTCCGTGATAAATTGTTGCATCAATAGATTTAGGGATAATTCATCAGCTGGTGGGAGATGCACCAAATTAGTGTATATATGTACTCTTGATAGATTGATAGATATAAAAATTGATGTTTAAGCATAGTACCACCTCATAATTGTACTTGATCTTGATCTAGCACATTGAAAATGGGTGAAATATCTGCAGCTGCAACAACAGTAAAGCCATTCTATCAAATGCAGCATTAAGTTTCTATGTAAAATATTAGTTAGGTCTTTCCCGACAACAGAGACATAATAATTTTAAATTTATTGTTCTAATAAAATTTGAGTTAATGAAAACTACATATAATTTCAAAAGAAAAATTGTAATAATAGTATCGTTTTATTTATTATATATTTTAAAGGACAACATAGACATAATAACGTTAAATTTGTTGTTCTAATAAGATTTGAGTTAATGAAAACTAAATATAATTTCAAAAGAAAAATTATAATAATAGTACCATTTTATTTATTATATATTTTAATTATAATTTAAAATTAATTTTTATAATTATTATTTAATATTGATATTTTGATCTCGATCAACTAGTATAAGTAATACAAGAAGCATGAGTACAGTTGCATAAGTCAAGTGTTTACCAGTTTATCCTATGTAATCCACGTCCTGCATTCCATCTGACTCACTCAAAGAATTTATGAGAACATATATTATAAGTCATATTTGTCAAGAAAAAAATATTATACAAAGCATATTTGATGGACCAAAAATCAAGATTATTTGATATTTGTTGCAAATGTGGCAAGGATACTACAATCAAGTTAATTATGATAATACAAATACCAGTAATACTAAATATATTAGGAGACATAATTATCCAATACTAAATCAAGTTAATTATGTATAACAAAAGCAACTTCAGAAAAAAAATTATTAAAATAATGAGGTACATAAGAAAATTTAGAAAAAAATACACTTTATCAATATTATAATTAAAAAAACATACATTAAAAAATCAGAATAGTGAAAAAATATATGCACACAATAAATAAATAATTTACTACTCATACAACAATTGACTACTAGGAAAGAGGAAAATTATTATAGCAAACTATACTTACTTTGTTTAAAAAAACTTTCAAACTACTTAGCAAAAAAAAAAAAAAACTTCAAACTTATACTCTCTCGTCCCCGGAATTCTCTATATCAGGGAGAACACTCGATACACACTTTACTCTCTTATAAAATGTTGTCGATTAAATTTTTCTAATTTTTTTCTTCTAAATAAAATATAATGCTCAAATTTGTATGTAAAAAAAATTAAAAAATTAAAAAAATTATGAAATTATACATTATAGTATTCATAAAATAAGTGGGACAAAGGAAATATTTGTGAGTTAAATGTATAGTGTGTACCTCAAGTTTCCACTTCATGCATTTTGTGTACCTTTATTTTAGTATCTAGCATTTTGTGTACCTTTACTTACAAGATTCTAGCAAACTGTATACTTCCGTTAGATTGTGTTTAACACCGTGAAAACACAGGGGTAGTCTTGTAGTTTCACCATTGCCAACCACTTCACTTAAATACTAACTTATTCTTCTTCTTCTCGGACAGCCATTACAGTTGAAGATACTTTTGCCGCTGCACACATGCCGAATGAAACTCTAATCATAGGTGAGGGACCATCTAGTGAGGAAACAAGCTACTGCAACATTTCGGTGCTTGCAGGCCTTGTTGATCGTTAACAATTGAGCTCGTGCTAGAAGAATTAAAATGATTAACCAACCAAATCCATATAACCTGAAGGTAATCAATATGCACATGTTGTGCATAGCAGGGGCAGGGAACTAATCAGACCATGAGGGGCCATGGTCTCCCAACTTTTTACCTTAAAGTATAGCTTACTTCACGTTTCTATCTCTCTCTGAGCATACATTTTTAAAACCCAGCACCAGTTGCAGCAGGTCATGCAGAATATGGTATTACATGGTGCACATTGGAAGACCGGTTCACCATGGCTTCGCTCGCCACATGAATTACATCTACGAACCTTTTTGTTCAAAACAAATGTGAGTCCGTGGGGATGGAGTCTGTCCATAGTTATATCAGTAGCCCCAAACTTGACATATTCGTACTGGCGGTAAGATGACTTTTCAAGACAATAAGGATCATATGAAAGATCACATTTACTGCAATGGTAGAACCATGTGTTTGTGTTTATTTCACGAGAGCAGTACTCACAGTCGAAGTCATGCTCGTGATCAGTGACCATTCCAGCATCGTAGGTCAAGTCGAGAGGGTGAGGATCCCACCTGTGCTTCATTGTTCTTGCATAAGTAATACATCTCGCACATATATAGAAATTGCATTTTTCACATCTGTAGTTGAAAACAGAGTTCAAAGTCGAACGGAATGTACCGTCAGAACTTCTGTACCCATATTGATCACGAGACATTCCGCATGCATTACAAGCATGACCGTCCTTCCAAACTTGTTCCAGTTGGTGAGGGTGAGCTTCGTGTTTTATAATTTTCGGTAAGGTCACACATCCGATATGAAGACGGATGATGCCCTTGCTAGGCAGATTCCAAATAAAGAATATACCATTGCAGTCAACTCCACAACCATCACACGTTTCGAACAGAAATGGTTCGCTAGACATATCTGCAAATAGAGTGTTACCTGGCCAAAGGTGGTGTTCAATCTCTCTAGGCAACTCCACACAGAGTTTATGCATAAAAAATTTACAAGGAACACAACCATAGTAGGATTGACCTTCATCAGTTCGGATGGGCTTCACACAACCATCACAAATCAATCGTATATCATCATCATCGTCATGTTTCCCATCACACAACTCGTTAATTGTTATTAGTTTAAGATCATGTTCTTCGTGTGCCCAATGTTTGACATAAGTTCTGCTTCTTAAAATGTTCTACATGCTGGTAAAAATGCCTCCAAATACGCACTAACACATGCGTGTTATCAAAGACATTGAAGGTTATATAAAGCAAAGGCATCTAAGGATATGAACCTCTTCTTAAGGTGGTGTGCACTGTGCAGCGTGCACTTAATACTGATATCAGATTACTCAGTAATCGGCTTATGTCACGGTGAACATGAATGCTGAAGAAGATTAGTTATATCGGAACCGTTAAGTAAACAACTCTCAAGTGAATCTTATATTATTATTATTTTTTTTGAATAAAAGGCGACTTTCATAAACTAAATCATATCCCTTTCCAGTACATCCAAAATAAAAACAGGGGGGCTATCAAACCATTCCCCTCCTTCTGGCATAGAATAGGCGACTTGCGCTAAAGCATGAGCAACACTATTCGCAGAACGATAAGCAAACTTAACTAGTACCAGATTTATGTGCTTTAATAAATTATATAGTTCATATATTTACGAAGTAAAGGAAAAAAGGGATAAATAATAGGTTCAATTGTATGGCCAAGCATGATCTATAACTTCGTATGGTTGAGTCTGGGAAGCCTAATATGGTGGATTACTTTCCTATTCTTCGTTGGATCGATCCACAAGGTATAAGGCGGCGAATGACAGGTCATTTTGAGAAGCTAATCAAGTTATTTGATGGTGTACTTAAGGAACGGTTGGAACTGAGGAGAATGGGGAAGGCTAGCGATAATACCAGTACGACAGACGTGCTTGAAGAACTGCTAAAGATGTTACAAACAGATGAAATCGATGAACCTCAAATCCATAACCTATTTATTGTGAGTTACAAAAGTACATCTTTAGATAATTTTTGTGTCATTGTGTGCGTTTTAAGGATAAGTACCATCGCAAGAACCTGCACGTGTTCTTGTACCTAGCTATGCTAGGATTTAATAAATTTCAGTCATTAAAACAAATCGGCAGGACTTATTTGCTGCAGGAACAGATACAACTTCAAGCACGGTGGAATGGGCGATGTCTGAGATATTACGAAATCCAAAAACAATACTGGTAAAGGTAAAAACTGAGCTGAACCAAGTGATCGGAAAAGGCAAGATTGTACAAGAAACAGACATTTCCAAGTTGGTTTATTTGCAATGTATTTTGAAACAAACTATGAGGTTACACCCCCCAGCCCCCTTCTTAATACCACGCCAAGTAAAAGAAGAAGTTCAGCTCTGTGGCTACACCATTCCAAAGAATTCGCAAGTGCTAGTCAATGCATGGGCTATTGGACGCGATCCTAAGCTATGGATAAATCCCCTGTCTTTTCAACCAGAGAGGTTCATGGACTCTCAAATTGACTTCAACGGGCATGATTACGAGCTTATTCCATTTGGTGCAGGTCGAAGGATATGTCCTGGAATGCCATTGGCTATGAGGATGGTGCCAGTTATGTTAGGCTCACTCATAAATTGTTTTGACTGGGAACTCGAAGGTGGGATTCTGCCAGAGAAGTTGGACATGGAGGAAAAGTTCGGGATCACACTAGCAAAGCTTCATCCGCTTCGTGCTGTAACAACTCTGGTTGTTCTTTAGCTAATTTTGAAAGTATGCTTTTCTTTAAATTTGATTACCTGAAGTTGTTGTATCTTACTTTGTAGCCAGATGACCTGATCAAACTTTCATTTCTTATAAAGTTAAAATAATACTTTCTAAGAACAGCCGGCTTATTCATTGGCCAACAAAAGATTCATTGCTAGTTTGGACAATCGAAATGATGAATTGTAGTTTAAAAGTGTAGCCGCATGGTTTATAAACTATTTAAGCATATGCTGTGAACTCGGCCAGAAGAAGCAATTAGTGAAACTTCCAACAGTTTTAGTACAAAAGTTAGCATGTATAAAAGGACTGTAGTATGAATGTAGTTGCAGCAACCAAGCAAGCTCTTATTTGCACTACTAGCAATCAAGAATGAAAGGCATTACATACCTTTTGTCACTTTCTTTGTTATGCCTGGTGGCTTATGTACAATGTTACGGTGGAAATGGATATAACCCTCTTGAAAAGCATATGAAGGCTCAGAAGGCGAAAAGAATGTCTACTTTCCATGTTGAAGGAACTCAAGAAGACGTTCTAAGAGCTGAGTATTCACCTGTGTATATTGGATCTCAAGATGGATTGAAGGAAGCTGAGAAGGTAGAATCATTGCCAGGGCAACCTGATGGAGCAACTTTTGAACAATACTCGGGATATGTCACAGTTGATCCCGTTGCTGGAAGAGCACTTTTCTACTATTTTGCACAGTCTGAAAATTCTTCTAGCCAGCCTTTGGTTCTTTGGCTAAACGGAGGTAAATATAGATCCCACTAAACTATAGTACTTTCTCAATTTGAAGGTGATCATGCCGGACTGCATGGTACAAAATTTGATTATAATAACTGTAATCGAATTGGATGACAGGGCCTGGCTGTTCTTCATTTGGAAATGGAGCAATGATGGAACTTGGACCTTTTAGAGTAAATAGTGATGGAAAAACATTATCCCAGAACAAGTATGCCTGGAATGATGGTAAGCAGAGTTTCTTTTTTTTTGAAACTCACTAATCTCTTCTTAAAATTATGACAAAAAACCACTAACAATTTAATCTCCTGCAGTGGCAAATGTGTTATTCTTGGAATCACCTGCTGGTGTTGGATTTTCATATTCCAACAGAACTTCAGACTATGCAACTGGAGATAAAAAGACTGCTGAAGATAGTTATACATTTTTAATTAACTGGCTAGAAAGATTTCCCGAATACAAAACCCGAGATTTCTTCATTACTGGAGAAAGCTATGCAGGACACTATATCCCTCAATTAGCTCAACTAATCCTTCACAACAACAAAATCACCAACCAGACTGTCATTAACCTAAAAGGAATTGCAGTAAGTTTTGTACTTGAAGCAATTATGTAACATTAATAGATTACTTCTGGTCACATGCTATGATATCTGATGAAGCTCGTGAGGGCATTTTCCTAAACTGCGACTTTTCACCAAATGTAAATGTTTCAGAAACATGTGAAACTTTTCTTGAACAAGTAGATCTTGGAGATATTGATCCTTATGATATATATGCTCCCTTATGCAGTTCTCAAAATGGTTCATTCTCGGTATGCTTTTTTACCATCTCTTTACAGTAATTTTATCCTTATACAACATATTTGTTCACTTATCTCATTACATTATTATGTTACTTTTACTTGAAATAGACATCAGGATTTGATCCATGCTCAGGTAATTATATCGACACCTACTTAAATACTCCTCAAGTTCAGGCATCACTTCATGTCACTATTCCTCCCAAGTTTTGGTCATCTTGCAGGTACTAAACTCTATCTTTTGTGCACGCACATGTACATAATTAAGTCGCGACTTATAATATATGCATTCAACAACTGTGCAACGCATGAGCTATGACAATGTGCAGGATGATATGATTACCCTGATGAATACATGATGATACTAATACCTTAATGGACTTACAGTTGTAGTTTATGACCTTGTAATAACAGCGCTAAAGTTAACTGGACGGAAGCCCCAGCAACAGTCTTGCCAGTCATCAAGGAACTAATGAACAGTGGCATCAGTATTTGGCTATATAGGTGAAAATAAATTTCTTTTCAGTAACAGATACATTTATGTGTTGATGTTTCAGATAAAAATTGTTAAGAACTTTCTATCAAATTTACAGCGGGGACACGGATGGTGTAGTGGCAGTAACAACAACAAGATATGCAATTGATCTTCTTCAAACATCTGTTAAAACACAATTCTACCCTTGGTACAATCAAGCCGAGGTACAGACACAATATAACGATATTCTACCCTAGTACGAGCACACACAAACTCATCCATGAAATGATTCTCACAATCTGTTATTTTCTTTAACGATATTGTTTAAGGTGGGAGGATATGCGGTTGGATATGAAAATTTGACATTCGTGACTGTAAGGGGATCTGGACATTTCGTTCCAAGTTATCAGCCTTCTCGCGGACTTGCAATGTTCTCTTCCTTTTTGGCTGGAAAGCTTCCTCCGTCCAAAGCCAACTAATTAAAGATTCAAAGTAGTCCATCCAGAAGAGGAGACTTCAAATTCCCTTTACTTTAAAGTACTATGTAGTCTGTACTGATGTTGTCAATGCCAATTCCCTTTACTTTAAGAAATGTTGGGACTCCTAAAACAACTTTAATTAATTGATTCCAGTTAACAATCTGAATGTTTTTACCAGTATAGATACTCAAATATTCATCGTGTCTTCTTGTTCTTGTTGTAAACATACCAAAAAATCTGATCAATGTGCTCAAGTTCATGGTGAGTATCTCATCGAAGACTTTCTATCTAGTTCTAAAGAGTCTATTTAATGGTGATGCTGGTCAGAATGGGCCGCAAGGATTATCCATTTGTTCTCCTTAATGGTATCGCCAGTCATTGCATGAATTACCGATCCATGCATGTGTGCCTTTCACTAAAGCATCAGGACTGAATATTACAACAGAATGTGGGAACCAACTTGAATTTAGAAAATGAATTTTGAATCTGTTCAGTTGACATAAGTTCTAATATTGAATATTTATTATGCAGTTTTGAGATTAATTTACATATTGTATCATCTGTGAGATTCAGATCAGGCCTAGTGCTTAAACAAGATTTAAACTGCTGTGAGATTCATACCAGTTTTTCATCTCCATCTTTTATAATTTCTTCAACTTGCAGAACCATTCCTCAACAATATTTATCATGATCATTCTCTTTGAGAACAGTTTAAACTTGTCTCTGCAAGTGCCCAACAAGTTCCTATCCGTGGATGGAAAAGAAACAAAATGACTGCAGTTTAAACTATATTCATCAGAATTTCTGCATAATCGTATAATGCAATAATTACTAATGAGTTTTTATGTGGTTGGGTTGCTAGAAGAAGTTTGTAGTTTCTGCATAGCCTGGTATTTAAAATTGCTAGCTCTATGTTTGGATGAGAAGTAACCAATCTCATGTAGAAGCACATCTGAGGCACACCTCATTTGCCTCTAAACTTTTAAGTTTTGTAAGTTTTGACTCAGCAGCTTGTGTTTGGAAGTCTGGAAAGATTAAAAACATCGTTCATAAGTAAACCCGCATGGTTTATAAGACCAAGCAAGTAAACTATATAAGCATAGGTTGTAAACTCAACCAGAATAAGAAACAAGTGATACACCCAACAATTTGTTACAAGAAATTACATGTATAAAAGGACAGCCATATTAATGTTACCAACATCAACAAAGCTAGCTATAGTTTCTGTACCTAGCAGTCAAGAATGACAAAGATTGCACATCTTTTATCACTTTCTTTGCTATGCTTTGTGGCTTCTGTACAATGTTATGGTGCAAATGGAAATAACCCTCTTGAAAAGCTTATCAAAGCTCAGAAGTCGAAAAGGATATCTACCTTTCGCGATGAGGTTCTAAATGTCGAGTATTCACCTGTGTATATTGGATCTCAAGATGGATTGAAGGAAGCTGACAAGTTAGATTCATTGCCAGGGCAACCTGATGGAGCAACTTTTGATCAATACTCCGGATATGTCACAGTTGATCCGGTTGCTGGAAGAGCACTTTTCTACTATCTTGCGCAGTCTGAAAATTCTTCTAGCCAGCCTTTAGTTCTATGGCTAAATGGAGGTAAATATAGGATCCTAAAGAAGTATAGTTTCTCAATATAATGTGCATGCCATACTGCATAGTAGAAAATATGAAACTGAAGGCTTTTTCTTCAATCTAGTATGTAAATTAACAATGAACCTCACTCGATAATTACTATGATCTTTTTGAATGACAGGACCTGGCTGCTCTTCCTTTGGGAATGGAGCGATGATGGAACTTGGTCCATTTAGAGTCAATAGTGATGGCAAAACTTTATCCCAGAACAAGTATGCTTGGAACAATGGTAAATAGATTAGTTGTTCATAAATAATTTCAAAATTACTCATCAAACAATAATTTCTAATATGTACATTGTCTGGTCACTAACAATAGTTGAATTTGCAATGCAGAAGCAAACATGTTATTCTTGGAGTCCCCAGCTGGTGTTGGATTTTCATACTCCAACACAACATCAGATTATGTAACTGGAGATACAAAAACTGCAGAAGATGCTTATACATTTTTAATAAATTGGCTAGCAAGGTTTCCCGAATACCAAACCCGAGATTTCTTCATTACTGGAGAGAGTTATGCAGGACACTATATTCCTCAATTAGCTCAACTAATTCTTCAGAACAACAAAATCACCAATCAAACTATTATTAACCTAAAAGGAATTGCTGTGAGTTTCTTACTTGAAGTAATTAAACGATCACATGGTAGCACGTATAAAACATGAACAATGATAACTGACATGGAGTACCTTAATTTGCAGATTGGTAACGCATACATAGACGAGGAAACTCAATTTAAAGGAACAATAGATTACTACTGGTCACATGCTTTACTATCTGATGAAGTTTATGAGGGCATCATCCTAAACTGCAACTTTTCAGCAAATGCAAATATTTCAGAAGCATGTGAAACTTCCCTTGATCAAGCAAATGTTGGCGATATCTTTCCCTACGATATATATGCTCCCTTGTGCGGTTCCTCAACTGATTCACCGTCGGTATGTTCTAATAAAATGGAATTTTTGCAGTACCATAATTTGCATACTGACTAATATTTTGTTTTCCTCACTGTTTTCTTATATTACTATTACTGAACAGATATCAGGATTTGATCCATGCACGGATAATTATATCTACACCTACTTGAACACTCAGCAAGTTCAGACATCACTTCATGTCACTATTCCTCCAAAGACATGGGAATCTTGCAGGTACACATATCTAGTAGATTGTTAAATCACAGCTTATCATCTAATCTTAAAATTATTTGACTTACAATTGGTACTCTGACTAATTATATAACGTTGTTATCTGTAGTGGTGTAATTAATTATACGGAAGCCCCATCAACAGTTTTGCCAGTTATCAAAGAACTTATGAACAGTGGCATCAGTGTCTGGCTATATAGGTGAACAATTTTTTTTCTCGAAATTAGAAACATTATGAACTGTTAAGAATTTGTATGACTAAAATGGAGTTTAAGTATGCAGCGGGGACACGGATGGCGTAGTGTCAGTGACAACAACAAGATATGCCATAGACTATCTTCAAACTACAGTCAAAACACAATGGTACCCCTGGTACACTCAGGCTGAGGTACAAATACTACATTATCAGCAAGCACACACAAAACCCTTCTTCTAATTGTCAAATCACGAATTCTTTCTTTCTTCAATGATGCTTTTCAAGGTGGGAGGATATGCAGTTGGATACGAAAATTTGATATTTGTGACTGTAAGGGGATCCGGACATTTTGTTCCAAGTTATCAGCCTTCTCGTGCACTTGCTTTGTTCTCTTCCTTTTTGGCTGGAGAGCTTCCTCCGTCTAATGAGAACTGAAAAAGATTCAGTGAAATACGGGAGAGGAAACTTTAATTTCTTATTGTAAAGATGATCACAACTGCCATTTGTGCATCTGATTATTTGATGTATGATCTTGTTATATGTCACACTCGCTGAATCAGATACGAATACATCCCAGCAACACATGATTGTTTTTATTCGACAAGTTAATGTATGTCTTAGTATGAAAAATGAATGAATACCCGAAACTAGTCCTAATCTCTGCCTCTCCCAGAGACGATGGACTTGTACAGTTTGATCTTCGTAATCTCCTCAATAACGTAATCTTCATTAAAAATTCAACATAAATTTAACAAGAAGTTGTTTCACGAGTTTATCTGCAGACTGTCTCCAGAATAACAGAATCTATCACTTTAGCACAGATAATATACACACCGGCCAGGCCAACAACATTAGTCCAATTACAAAAGCTGATGATTTTTTTTTCTCTGAATATGACCTTTGTAGTAATGTAATGCAATATTGACAATCAGACTAGGAGCCAGTTCGGGTTTGTTATCAATTGAGATTAAACTTCTTTTAGTGAACTAAACTTTGAAATATAATCATCATCGTGGTTTTGACGAAAAATATGATGACAGTAAGCCATTCGTGTTTATTCCTGGCGATCGCATAGATTTGATTCCTGTTTCTTCAGCTGATGAGCTCTTTGATGGTGGGAAGATCAAACCATTTGAGCCACAACTTCAGAAAATAATCCAGAGTAGCCTGTCTTTTGGCCGGAGTAACAAAGTTCATTCTGAGCCCTTTACAACGGGTAAAGAACACGTAAAAGACTCGTCTTCATCTTCGAGTTTAACTTTCAGTTGGTTACACAAGAAATGGAAGCTAAAAGACTTGTTGTTTCGAAATGCATCCGAGGGTCATGAAACCAACAAGAAGTATGATTTTCTGAGGAAAATTAAAGACGATGATTCGAAGAATTCGAGCAGAAACAAAAAGAGTAAAGAGAAGGCGCCTTTGTCAGCTCATGAACGGCATTACAGGGTGAACAGAGCAGCAGCAGAGGAATTGAAAAGGAGAACTTACTTGCCTTACAAGCAAAACCTGACGATTGGTTGCATGAATATGGATGCTGCTGGTGTTCGAGTCCCCTCTAGGACAACAATTAAATCTTAATTATTATATATTGTAAAAGCACTCCTTAATATATTGTATTTAGAAGATCCATTATGAGGTAGTAATTAATATCCATGGAGTCTTATCTTAAAAATGTTTCATAATTTTATAACATTATATCCTACATTATTTTTACTCTTTGATCTCATTTAGTTGTTGCATTCTCTTGAGTCAATAATTAATTCAAAAGAGTCACTCGCTACGCCATATATAGATGGCCATCTTGTCCTGTTGTTACATTACACCCTTATAAAATGTTATATTAGGCCTAATACAACGCGTATTGACCATTATACCCGTGAGTGTGTGAGTGCTGTGTTTGATAGCTAATACAAAGGTTTTGATGTCAAATGTAACCGTAAGTAAAGTATTGGATTAAGGCCCTAAAAATACTAAACTAAATTGATAAAATGTAACACTAAACTGTGTTGTATCAGCTTTTGGATAACCCGATTGAAATGAGTCGAAGTATGGGGCTCACAACTGCCATGGATGCAGTGCCATGTCAGTAGTGGGCCCATATTATGGGGCCCGCTGAGACCCACCGCTGACATGTCCTTATCGACGTGTCACTGTAGGCCCACCTATCTAATGCAACATAAATCTTTAATCTAATGTGACAGTTTTTTCTCTGATGGAACACTGCAATTTTCTTTATTGCAGTTTTTAGAATCAAAAGTTATACTCTACAGCTTTAATGTAATACTTTTTAACAATCATTAATAAGTGAAACCATTTTTTAGTGGTACACAAGTATTAATTTTGGTTTTACCAATTTTTCGTATCACCAACTTTTGGTTTCATTTATTCATTCATATATATCTTATAATTCTATTTTTTTTATGTCTTTTAATTCTTAAAAACCTTTGGTTACACCTTTATTTTATTAATGTATGTATATTTATACTTCTACATGTTTTATAATTTTATTAAGTTCGATTTTATTTTTGTTATCTTGTACTTCTGTATGTCTTATGATTCTAGTTTTATTTTTGTATTTTTATACTTCTACATGTCTTATGATTTTATTAAGTTTGTTTTTATTTTTATTTCACCTTTTTGGCTTTAACATTTGTGTTTGTAATTCCCTTATGTATTGCTAATTCAATATATTATACATTTTTTTATCGTAGGTAACCCGCAGCCGCTACACTTTGGGTGCGCATTGGGTAAACCCTACGGGCTCACGCAATAGCCTGCAAACCACGCGAACCACGGGCTCACGCAATAGCCTGCAAACCACGCGATCCAAGGTAAACCGCATTTAAGCGACAAACTCTGACTCAGAAGACATTATCATAAATTCTACTCCCGTCGGATTCGAACCTGTGGCCATGAGGATAGTTTCCTCTCTTTAACCAACTGAGAGAACCCTTGCGGGCTATTATACATTTTTGGTTTCATCAACTTTTTATTTCACCCCTTTTTGAATTTCATTATAACTCTAAATGTATAATTTTTATTTTTTTTACTTCTATGTGACTTATAACTTATATATATTATTTTACTTATTTTTTAATTGCATTTCTTATATTGATTTCAACTCAGTAACATTATTTGTCATATGACTCAATAGTATATTTTAATAAGATAATAATTATAATCTTTTTATTATAATCATACCACAGATATTGTACTCAACAGTTTGGGCTGCGTTTTCTGAGTAAAAGTTAGAAATTTTGACATGGCGCATATATTATTATGATTTTTAAAAATTATTTAAATAAATTAACTCGGCCTGGATTATCCACTATTATGTAACAGTTTTGCCTTATATTGTTGCAATAGATATTATTTAAAGGTAACAAAAACATTTACTTTTGCAACACTAATACTAGAAGCAAATGTAAGTAGTGAAAATAACATTGGAATACATTATTTGTAAATATGCAATTCCCATTAAATTCAATCATTATTAAATCAATTCACAATCCATTTAAAATCCAACCACCAATTCAAAACATCATCACAATCAGCCACCATTTCACCGATAATAGTCACCATTGCACCAACAATAGTCACCACCCCAACAATAAACTACCACTATTAACTACATCATCAAATCGCAAACAACCCAACAAAACTTATATATAGTCTCAGCAAAATTACAACTAACCTCAAATTTCAAATCAAGCACAAGCACCTAAATCTCTTTGGGTGCTTAAAAGTATGTCATTATCACCTAGTTTTGGGTGTAAGTCCTTAACGAAGAGTGATGATGGGGGATAATGTCGATTTTTACAATTAAGTGTAAACTCCAAATTTTATACTTGTGCAGTCTGGGCCCCAACTTGATTTTTCTAATTTAGTGGGATAATTTGACGATTTGGATTTACGTGCTTGTAAACTGCCACAAACTGAGCATGCCTCACATCCACGTGATTGTAATGCATTTGGTCTTGTTGGAACTTCTGATCATATTTGTGACGATGCTTTTCAAACATGTGATAAAGAGTTCCTACAAGACTAAACACATGGACGTGAGGCATGCATAGTTTATGAAAATTTATAAGAACGTAAATCCAAATGAGAAAATTATGTAACTAAATTAGCAAAACTAAGTATTGGGCCAGACTGCATAATAGTTAAATCATTTCCTCACTTGAGTAAAAAATTATTTTAAAAATTATAAAAATATGTAGAGTTATAAAAACATGTAGCTAACTCTAAATTATTCACCACATAGAATTTAATTCAAAATAAAAATAAATTTTTAATATAAAATTAGTGTAAAGTATTTTAAATTTTAAAAAAAAATTATTTTTGATTTTTTAGGATATTAATAACTTATTTTCAAATAATTTAAAAGATTTATGTAACTTTGAAATTGTAATTGTGAATCAAGCTGAAAATACAATTTTTTGTCATATTTGGAATTCAACATAATAATATACTAAAATAAATCCTAAAATATTACTTATTATCCCATACTCCCTGATCCGGCGGGAGACTTCTAAGATATTTAGTTTTATATTTTTAGTGTTAGTTTATGTCTCTATAATACATGTGCATATCCCAAAACATGAGGTGTTTGGGTGTTGTTTTCAATTCACTCCCATCCCCCAAAGGACGCCTTTGTATGGATATTGTTCGGTAGCATTAAATAAAATATTCGAAATAAAACATAAATTATTTTGGAAGATTCAATCTTAATAATTACTTCATATGAACTTTTATCTAATAGCATCGCAAGTCACTATATTTTGTCATACTCGAAAGAGATAATATGTATTTGAAAGACTTTTTGTAATTGACATTTTCATAGGTTCATCTTGATTGATCATAATTGCTTTGGAGGTTTTATTAATTTTGCGTGTCAAAATTGATCAAATAATTATATAAAATATTTTTCGTTTCATCTTCCGGTAATACTCCTTTATATTAAATGTACTGGTCATGATGATTGACACCAATAAATGGAACAACTGATTTTTTAAATTTATTTTTCTTATAGGGGAGGGTGACATCAAAACCTAACATCGCCACCAAATTACAGATAAGAAGTTTTTGACATATTATCCATAAATCGGAGATACATAATATCCCGCTTTCAACAACATCCATTTTAAAGTAGTGATCGTCATTCATGAATATCTTCTCTTAAAAATATTTTAAAATTCTTAACATTCTTTTACTACATTTTTTTCCTTTGACATAGAATAAACTTTGTATTGTCATGCGGTAATATCCACTTCAGCAGAGCCACTAACAAATTTGACCACCTTTGTAATTTTTAAAGATTTTTGACCATTTTGATGTAGTTCAGAAATTAAATTCTTGCATAATGTGACACTCACTATGAGATCTATAATTTATTACTTTTGAGAAAGTGTGAGTAAGGTCGTTATTGTGTATAAAACTTATCAACAATCCACTAACCATTCTCTATTGATATTTTACTTTACAATATATTTTAGTATCTTGGCTATATTTGACATCTTTTACAATTTGTCAGTTAACTTTTGGATATTTTTTTCTTCTTCGCAATATACAATTTTTTTCTTAGAACGTCATTTGTAACTCTTGACCTGACCAAATCACCCATGTAAATTATAATTACCCTTTATAGTGGGTAAGTGCTGAAAAAAGATAAGATTCATTCATCGTGGAAAAAACATATCCAAGTATTGGTTGTATATGTCTGGACATAGCAATTATTATGCTTTTATAAATTTTCTTGAATATATCTAAAATTTGAATTATAACTAACAAATGGTATAAATGTAATTTTTGACCTCAATCTCTTCGATATGCGTCATAAAAAATCTACAAACAAAATTATAGGACATTCTCACAAGTAGTTGGTGCTTACAGCAAAAACAATTAAGATTTGCAAGAAATAAATTTGAGAAAATTAAGGTTAAAAAAATTCAAACAGCCAACAAGTTAGTAAAATTACCAGTATAACAATAAATATGGTAAGCAATCATGCATGTTTTTGTACTTTTGATAAAACTGGATATGAATTCTCGTAAGAAACGATAAGAAATCAAAACTATTTTAGGAACTAGATAATGTAAAATCTAATACAAACAAGACCAAGAGGACGTAAAGACAATTCACCTTAATGTTAATGTTCGTATTATATTATTAAAGAAGTAGTATTTTTTCTACTTGGGTGGATAACATTCTAAAGTGTCATGTATGAACTATTTTCCCTATCATATAAGTTCTTTCGTATGAGCTAGAGGCGTATTTTCAAGCACCGAAAAAGAATTTTAGTGTTTGTGCTTTATTTGAAATTTGAGGAAAGTTGTAATCTTGCTGAAACTACTAGTTTTGTTTTAGAGAATTAATCACAAAGTCTTCATTAAATTGAGAATTACTTAATCTGTTATGTTCGACAAAGTACTCACAGAAAGACAGTATACCACTGTTATCATTGTTTGCATCTCATAATATTAAAATAAGTTTATAATTTAAATATGAAGTTGGACTAGGATTAAGGAAAAGCTTCATGTATTCCTCTTTAACCAGCACTATAACTATGACCTATGTCATAATATCTTGTTGCCTTTTCATATAGTTTTTGTTTTTCTATAGATGCCTAACAATAATTTCTCGGGGTAAGTTCAGATTCATTCATCATGAGTTCAATTATTCATTTCAAAAGTACTTTATTTGCATCCAACTGATGAACAACATCTTCAAATTTTTTGTAAAGCTCTTCCGTCCAAGCACATCTTTTTTAATCAGTTCATCACGAATAAAGCAAATAAAAAGTTTCAAAAAGAATAGTTGAACTCATGAATAAGTCTGAGCTTACTCGGAAAATTATTGTTAGGCATTTTTAAAACTACAAAAACTTTATGAAAAAGCAGCAGGATATCTTAACAAAAGGTCGTATTTATAATGTTAGTCAAAAAATGATACATGAAGTTTTCCTAAATCCTACATCAACTGCAAATTCAAATTATAAAGATATTTGATATTATGAGATGCAAACAATAATAATGGTGACAAAGGTATAATGTCGTTTAGCGAGAATTTTCCAAAATTTAGACACGTTAAGCAATTCTCGACTGAATGAAACCTTTGTGATTGACTCTCTAAACCAACAAAACTTTTGGTATCAATAAAATTAAAGTTTTTCTCAAATATCAAATTAGGGACAAACACCCAACCTCTTTTCGGTGCTTGGAAATACGACATTAGTGGGTGGAAAATCCTAGAGGAAGAGTGATGAAATAAGAAGTTAAATATCAAAACACATATGTTAATTGAAGAGTTTTTGTGTAAGTACAAATATTTATTTACTTTCTCGTTTTAGTACCAAAACCACTTCTTAAATACAAATGACTTTAATATGTTATAGTAATTATTATCCACGCCATTAAATTTTTCATTTAATCTTAGCCAAATTTTGTGCAAAGTGGGCAAAACATTCAATCAAAATGCTTCTAATTTTATCTTGAATTCATTAAGTTGAATTATTTTTGAAATAGAGTCGAAATAGAATAAATTTATGGACAAATAACGGTGTGAGATAAATTTCTTACCTATTAATCACCACGGCCATTCATCATCTTGTTTTGACCCTTTGTTGTTGCCATCCAAATTCCAATAATCGGCATTTCCGTCGCATCAATTCTTTCATTTGAATACATTCTTATTATGATTACACAAAATTGTATCCAATTCTAGAATGGCGAAACCTAGGGTTTTCTAAGACAATAGAAGAAAAGGAACTGAAAAAGATGGAGAAATTGTTGTATCCTTTTCAAAATAGGCGAGAAAACAAAAAAATATATAAATTGTGAGAGTGAAGCGAGCGATGGATCTAGAAGTATCTAGAATTATCGATATTTCTTAGTAATTTATCAGATGGATCTAGAAGCATCTAAAAATTAACATGATGGATCTTGAAGTATCTAGAAGTTTCGGTATTACCAAAATGTGAATAACATGTAAACCGTTACGGTTTACATATTTGTACACAATGATCACTAAAGTTTTAAAAAAATTCATTTCAATCATCAAAGTATATATCTTTATACACTTTAAACATTATTTGCCTCGAGGAACCAAAGTTTCTAGTTTTATTTTCGTTTTCTTTTAATGGTTTTTCCAAAACAAAGGATCCCTGCTTATAATCCCATCTTTCACCTTTCCACCATCCAACTGAAGTAAACAAATGAATGTACAAAATTATTGTATATTTAGAGTATTAATTTAGTTATTAAATAGATTATATGTAGTTTGCCAGCGATATCCTACAAAATGCACTTGTTGATATTTTGCCTCTCGAGGTTGATTGCAGTATCTCATTGCTTTGTGTAATATTCCGTAATTTTTAGAATGAGATTAATAATAGAATAATAGAATAAAAAGAATTAAAATTAGATAAGGACCATGATTTAAAATTTGAATTAGACTAACGGGCCTAAAATTTGGATCAGATTCTAATATGGATGACTTGTGTGTTTCAATATAAAGTCAATTAGAGGCTCAAAAAGGCTAATTAAGATCTGATCGGGTTTTGAGGTAAGTTTTCGATCGATCTTGCTAGTATTTTTGAAATTGTAAGTCATGTGTCTATATTTGATTATCAAAATTTGGGCTAAGTAATGATATATTTGAAAGTATTATGTGTTATGGAATATGTATCGATGTATATGTATGATGTCTAGACGATAATTTGAGATCTCTGATTTATGCTATGGTTTGTGAAAATATCGAATAAGAACTTAGGACCACAGTCGCCGGATTGTAGTGACAATTTTGTGAAAATTTAGGACCGGTATCACCAGTTTGTAGTGATCGTGGCATGGATTATGGATTTTGAATTATTGTTGTTTATGTGATATGTGTATTGTGTGTATCTAATAAGAATAAGAATGTGTATCGAAAGTGTGTGTTTCGTATATCGTATCATATAGTTTATCGTATTTTGTTATATGTGTATATTTTACTTGGCCTACTAGTTGGAACGATTGGTTTCTTGCTGGGATGTTTAGCTCATTACTTACAATTTCAGGTTTCGTCAATTTCGACTGGGATAGCATTGAATTTTCGAGACCTTAAAATTGGAGTAGATTGACTTTTGGACTTCCACTTTTAGTTGCGCTTGTGTAATAGTCTCCTTTGTAATAGAATTTCGTATTAGTATATTTGTTTTGTATTAGTTTTGATTTAAAATTAATAGTCCGGAAGTGCGGGCTGTGATAAAAAAATTTACAGTTGGTATCAAGAGAGTGTATTAGGTATGTGACTAGTACATTCCCTAAGATTTGATCTTGTGGACCATTGATAAGTTTGACCTATAGGATATTAGAGGGAGTAGAAGTATAGATTTATTATGAATTTGGGGACTAAATTCTTTTTATGGAGGATAGTGTGTTATATTCCGTAATTTTTAGAATTAGATTAATAATAAAATAATAGAATTAAAAGAATTAAAATTAGATAATGACTAGGATTTAAAATTTAAATTAGACTAATGAGCCTAAAATTTGGATCAAATTCTAATAAGGATAACTTGTAGGTTAAGATATAATGTTTTGTATCGTTATAAATACACCTTATTCGTCTTCCTCATTTTTATTCATTAAAATTCGTAGGGGCTTTCCTTCATAAATCAGAAGTCTTGTAAAATTCGTAGAAACTTCATCGTAAGTCAGAATTCAGTGATCCTATATTTTTCGGAAAGCTCTTTTCGTTCTCTACAAATTTCTTTTTTTGTTTGTTTCAATATAACGTAGTTTAAAGGGTTAAAAAGGCTAATTCAGATCTGGTCGGGTTTTGAGGCAAGTTTTCGATCGAACTTTCTAGTGTTTTTGAAATTGTAAGTCATGTGTCTATATTTGATTATCAAAATTTTGGCTAAATAATGATATATTTGAAAGTATTATGTGTTATAGAATATGTATCAATGTATATGTGTAATTTCTAGACGATAATTTGAAATCTCTGATTTATGCCATGGTTGGTGAAAATATCGAATAAGAACTTAGGACCGCAGTCACCGGATTGTAGTGACAGTTTTGTGAAAATTTTGGACTGTTATCACCGGTTTGTAATGGTCGTGGCATGGATTGTAGATTTTGAATTATTGTTGTTTATGTGGTATGTGTATTACATATATCGAATAAGAATAAGAATGTGTATCGAAAGTGTGTGTTTCGTATATCGTATCATATAGATTATCGTATTTTGTTATATGTGTATATTTTACTTGGCCTCCTAGTTGGATCGATTGGTTTCTTGTTGGGTTGTTTAGCTCATTACTTACAATTTCAGGTTTCGTCGATTTTGACTGGGATAGCATTGCAGTTTTGAGACCTTAGAATTGGAGTAGTTTAACTTTTGGACTTTCGCTTTTAGCTACTCTTGTTTAATAGTCTCCTTTGTAATAGAATTTCGTATTAGTAAATTTGTTTTGTATTAGTTTTGATTTAGAATTAATAGTCCGAAAATGCAGGGTGTTACAAAAAATTTACAGTTGGTATCAAGAGCATGTTGTCCTTCGAAGTGTATTAGGTATGGGACTAGTACATTCCCTAAAATTCGATCTTGTGGACCATTGTTAAGTTTGACCTATAGGATATTAGAGGGAGTAAATGTATAGGTTTATTGTGAATTTTGGGACCAAATTCTTTTTAAGGAGGGTAGTATGTAATATTTTGTAATTTTAGAATTTATTTAATATAATAATAGAATAAAAAGAATTAAAATTAGATTAGGATTTAAAATTTGAATTAGATTAATGGGCCTAAAATTTGGATCAGATTCTAATAAGGATAACTTGTAGGTTAAGATATAGGATTTTGTATCATTATAAATACACCCTATTCGTCTTCCTCGTTTTTATTCATTAAAATTCGTATGGGCTTTTCTTCATAAATCAGCAGTCTTATAAAATTCGTATGGGCATTTCTTTAGAAAATTCATCGTAAGTCAGAATTCAGTGATGCTGGACTTTTCAGAAATCTCTTTTCATTCTCTACAACTTGCATTTTTTTGGTTTCAATATAACGTCATTTAGAGGGTCAAAAGACTAATTCAGATCTGGCCGGGTTTTGAGGTAAGTTTTCGATCGATCTTGCGAGTGTTTTTGAAATTGTAGGTCATGTGTCTATATTTGATTATCAAAATTTGGGCTAAGTGATGATATATTTGAAAATATTATGTGTTATAGAATATGTATCGATGTATATGTGTGATTTCTAGAGGATAATCTGAGATCTCTGATTTATGTCATGGTTTGTGAAAATATCTAATAAGAACTTAGGACCATAGTCACCAGATTGTAGTGAGAGTTTTGTAAAAATTTAGGACCGTTATCACCAGTTTGTAGTGGTCGTGGCATGGATTGTGGATTTTGAATTATTGTTGTTTATGTGTGTTTGGCCTTTAACCAACTGTAGAGGGGGCTGAATACAGTTAGTATAATCAATTCGAAAAAACTTCAACAGAATCAATAGTTTTTATATAATATGATAAAAACTTATTACACATGAAGTTTCTCGAAAGGATAAATAAATATCCTTGAGAGCTGCTAGGTTATGCGAAAGATATAACAATGTCGCAATGCTTATAGCATGAACCTAAATTATGCTTTATATAGAGCACAACTACCAATGTATAAGGAATCATATTCTATTAACAACAAGGAAACCTATACTATTGCTTCTGAGATAAAGTCCTTCACTGCCTTAAAGTTCTTGTTTCTGTTTCCTCTTCAAAGATCAACTAATATGACAAATAATGATTTCATTATCCATTGACATCATCATCATCCGTCGAAATTGTTATCTGTCGAATACCAACATTGGTTGATGTCATCATCATCCGTTGATGTACTTCATCATCATCCGTTTATGCTTGTAATCATCATCCGTTGATGCTTCTGATAGTTTCTGTTTGATATCATCAATTGCTCCTAACAATCTCCCCCTACTTGTTCATTATGGAATTATGGACAAGTTCCAATTGATGATGTCAAAACTATCTAAATGCAGGAATCAAGTATGCATATCCAATCTTGCTTCAGTGAATATCAGACTTTAATTCTTCATCATGAACTGCTTCTTTAACTTGAGCAATGTTAGAGGTTAATCCCACTTTCTCAGCTTAGAATGCTTCCAGAATCTTCTTTCCTTTGATCAGCTTGGATGATTTCTGCTTCGAATAATTTTTTTTCAGCTTTGTCTTTATTCGTTGAAATTCTTTGACTTTTCTTCCATCTTCTCCTTTCCTTTAAGCTTCATGTCAGCAGTTTCAATAGCTTATGATCTGAGAGATCTTTCATCTTCTACCTGACTGATTTCCCTTATAATTATACCTCTGGTTGGTCTGTTAGAAGGATCATCTTCATAAGGTACTTGAGAACCAATAGCAATATCAACATTTGTTGTCTTCGTAGAATTTTTAAAGTCTTCCTCTGTTTGCCTTAGTTGTTCAAGATCAACTCCAGGATTTTCTTTTGCAAATATTCTTCTACTCACCTCAGAGTCAAATAATTGAATCTTTGGATCCTTATAGAATAGAGTTGTCTTTCTTCATTTAACTTTAAGAGTTTGAAGATATTGGTTTGCTTCAAGACCAGCTTCTTTCTCGAGAATACATTGGTCTTCATCAGCAACAGTTTTGACTCATGAAGATTGTTGTATTTTAATAGTCATAGTCAATTCTTCAACTCTTCTTTCATTCCACTTGCTTTCTCTTTTTTTTCTAGACTTAAATCTAGTGATTGCTTTTGATGAACCACTAAGTCCAACTAGCTCTTCGCCCTTTTTCCTTTTGATCACCTTCTGTTCCCCCTTATTACCTTCATCAGAATTTTCATCATCAATACTTATCAATGACAGTTGTTTACATTTAGATTTATTAATTTTCTCCCACTTTTTGGCATCATCACCAAGTAGTAGAGAAAGAATCATCTCCATTGAATTATGTATTTCGGTAAGTTGATCAGACATTTGAGCTTGATGAGCTTCCAATCTAGCTTGACTGTCTTCAATTGCAATTTGTCTGGTAACTATTGGTGAAATTTGTTTCTGAATTTCCTGATGACTAGTCAGCTTTGAAGCAATAAGTGATTCTTTAATCTGATTGATTTGCGTAGTAGTTGCTTCATGAGCAGTGTGTAAGGATCTGACAACCAAAGTTGATGCTTTCAGATGATTTAGCATATCGGGATTTGTAATCTTTTGTTCTGCTGTTTCCAGATGTTCAACATCTCGATTTCTGGAAATAGGATATGGAGCATCTTTCCAATGAGAATTCCAGAGATTATCAGAATAATCCTGCTTCTTGTTAGCATCTAACTCGTTCATTTTTTTTGGTCTTACATGCATAGGCATATCTTCAGGAAATAAAAGATCATTCTCAAGATCTAACATAGCATTAGATACATGAGTTTCCTTGCCATCATTAGATTCTTCAATAGCAGCTGGATCTTAGACTAATTTCTGAACTTTATCTTCAGCTTCAGTATGCTAAATAGAATGAGAAATTGATCCAGTGGCTTTAGAATCTTCAACACCTTCAGTAGTCATCTCCACATCTTCAAGTATTGTAGATAAATGAATTGGAGCTTCAATAACTTCCAGAACTTCAGTTCTCGTAACATGTTGTGGTGATTCTTAAATGGATGAATCTTTATGAATGGACTTTTATGCTACTACATCTTCAACAACAATAGGGATTTCCTCAGGTGATGGAAAAGTAGAATGAATGGACTATTTTTCAACAAAAATAGGGATTATCTCATATGGTGGAATATTAGAATGTATGGACTGCAAGAAAGTATCAGTACTTAGACTTGTAGGGAGATTAAATACATTTGACACATCAGAGTGTTCCTTAGATTTAACAGACTGTTGTTCAACATCTGTTCCTTTAGTACTCTGAGATTCTGCAAACATATAGCAAATGAAACTTAATCTCTCTATTATTTTACAGTAGTCTCACTACTCTTCACACAAACATCTCATGACTTTTAATAGTCAGAGCTTCCTCACAAAGATTACTAAATCCTATCTCTCATCTACCTATCCTTTTGCCAGGAAGGATCCCGCCTCTCTTAAATTATGTGTTTCTCTCAATCTTTTCACACATATCACAGAAAAAGGCTCAGAAAGATTTTCCTACAGAAATAAAAGGTGGCTAAAAAGGGTGATTTGTGATCATACAACTAGAGGTAGTCCTTAATTAAGGTCTAGATCTAATCATGTCAACACGATTTATATCATGAAAAGCATACTATAAATGATGAAAGAACTAAATCAGTATTTAAAATAAATTTTGATAAAGTAACACTAGTATTTATACGTTGTGAATTCACAATTAGGCTCATAGTAAATACTGTGGTTATTACAGTTGTTGTTCATCAATAATGAGAACCTCCATTTGAATTGGAAAGGATTTGATCAGGTTACTATCATGTACCATGATCTCAAACCTTTGTTCTTTTTGCAAAGAACCAACACTTGAATGTGTTTAATGAAAGCTATCATAGATTCTTCAGCAAAAACTGATGAAACCTCCGTGTCTCTGTTAGATCATCAAGATCTACCTCAGCAAGAAGTCTCTAACCAACTAAAAGTTGTGTCTGAGTGGTGAACATAATTCAAGAATTATGACACTTGATTTTTGGCAATATTTGAGAAAAGTATTCAAGTGTTTCAGTTGTAAGAAGAAATTTAAGATGTAAGATATATGAAATTTGAGATTGAGTGTCGACAACTTTCTTGATCAGGAAAAGAAAGTTTCAAAAGATTTTGAATTGTAAGCAACACTCAAAAAATTATAACCCTTAGTGATTAAAAATTAAATCTTTCCTTAAATCTTCTTCTTCAACAACGGTTACTTCCTGTAGTGCTCAATCTGTATTGAAGTGTCACATGAACTTAAACAGAGATTAGTTTATTCATATGCACTATGAAAAATATCACAAATTTAGCATGCAGTACTGACTTAACATTTAACATTTAAGAACATTTAAGCACACATACAAGAAGTAATTAAGCAATCATTTAATGAAGCAAAAGAAGCTTAAATATTTTTATTAATTAAGAAGTAGAATACAATATTTTCATAAAATTGCAATCTATGAAAGACACTGACGTTTGGGATCTTGTCGACTTGCCTAAAGGCTCAAAACCTATTGGTTGCAAATGGGTATTTAAAACCAAAAGGGATTCGAGTGGTAACATCGAAAGATATAAGGCTCATCTATTCGCTAAAGGATTCACTCAAAAGAAAGGTATCGACTACAATGAGACTTTCTCTCCGGTTTCCACGAAAGACTCATTTAGAATTTTTATGGCACTTCTGTCTCATTATGATCTAGAGCTACATCAGATGGACGTAAAGACGGCGTTTCTCAATGGAAACATTGGCGAGACAATTTATATGGTGCAACCAGAAAACTTTGTCATTGGAGATCCAACGACTGTGGTTTGCAAATTAATGAAGTCCATCTATGGTGTCAGGCAGGCTTCTCGTGAATGGTATCACAAATTTTATCAAGTAATCACATCATATGGTTTCAAAGTGAACTTGGTGGAACATTGTGTATATCAAAAGTTCAGTGGGAGCAAATCTATCTTTCTTCTCTTATACGTTGATGACATCTTACTTGCTACTATTGATATAGGCTTATTGCACGATACCAAGAAATTTCTCACTAGTCAATTTGAGATGAAGGACCTTGAGAACGCCTCCTTTGTATTAGGAATTCAGATACATCGAGATCGCTCTCGAGGTATTCTTGGATTGTCACAAAAGAGCTATATCGAAAAGATCCTGAAAAGGTATGACATGAAAGATTGTGCACCAATGGATACACCCGTGTCTAAAGGAGACAAATTTAGTCTCAAACAGTGTCCTAAGAATGAACTTGAGATAAGGGAAATGCAAAGGATACAATATGCATCAGCGGTGGGAAGCCTAATGTATGCTCAAGTTTGTACTCGTCCTGACATAACATTCATTGTTGAAATGTTGGGAAGATATTTGAGTAATCCGGGAATGGAGCAATGGAAAGCAGTGAAACGAGTCTTACGGTATTTGAAGAAAACAAAAGACTATATGCTCACATACAGGAAATCAGATCATCTAGAAATCATTGGATATTTAGATTCTGACTTTGGAGGATGCAGAGATGAAAGAAAATCTACTTCGGGCTATGTTTATCTACTGGCTGGTGGAGCGATTTAAGGGAGATCTGCCAAACAGACGCTCATAGCTTCATCCACCATGGCTGCAGAATATATAGTATATTTTGTGGCATCCAATCAAGCTTTATGGCTGCGAAACTTTGTCACTGGTTTGCATATCCTTGATGGTGTTGAAAGACCATTAAAGATATTTTGTGATAATAAATCAGCAGTGGAGTATTCAAACAACAATAGGAGCACTACAGATGCATAACATATAGATATTAAGTTCCTAGTTGTTAAGGAAAAGATTCAGAGTGGACAGATTTCGATAGAGCACATTGTACTAACTCCATGATTGCGGATCCGCTCACTAAGGCGTTAACACCTAAGGTCTTTCATAAGCATACTGCTCATATGAGTGTTACCTTATGTGATACTTTGGTTTAGTGGGAGTTTGTATTTTGGTGTTTTATGTAATGAACATTGAGTTATTTATGTTCTACAAAATACAGTTGATGGATTTTTATTAAATGTCACTCTACTTTTGTTCAATTTTCTTATTGTGGTTTAACATTGAGATGAGAAAATTGGAATCAATCTTGTTAGAGATTGCCTAAGAACTAGTTGGAAATAGACATTATATAGATCACATTGCATGTAATTTCCATGCCACTTATCCATGCATTGATTCATGTCGTTGAATATATTTGTGTGGTGACCCTGGAAGGTTTAGTCATGTAAAGTTTGTGACGAATGCCGCCATAATCTCATACATATATAGTAGACGGACCGAATTGTTTTGGTAAAATCTAAGGACGATGAATAGCATAAAGTTGCGCACTAAAGTTTTGTATAATTGATTCTGGATTCATATAAAGCCCAAGTGGGAGATTGTTATTATTATTTTTAATAATAATAATTATTTTATGGGCTACATATAAATATATCAATTATATTTGCTATTTATTATATTGGGTTAAATTAAGTGATCAAATAAGAAACCCAATTAGATTTTAATTTATATATGGTATAGACCTAATAAGTGGATACCTAATACCAGACCCAATTAAATTATAATGGAAGATTTAATTAGGTGGTATATAAAAGGGTTATAGTCCCCAATATATCAAATACACGTAATGGCTTATCTTTTACCCATCAGAGAGAGCCATTGAGAAAATCCTAAGGAGTACTTGGTTAAGGAAGACAATAATCAAGAATATTATTCAGATTCAGATATCGTTACAATTATAGCCTTATGGATTATGGTACGCTTTCATCTTCGGTTTTAATCTCGATAATTAGATACGATGATTACGGTCCTTAGCTCTATCTTAGAGAATTATATGTTTATAGAATTGCTAGATTCTATCACATTCCTCAACAATATTTATCATGATCATTCTCTTTGAGAACAGTTTAAACTTGTCTCTGCAAGTGCCTAACAAATTTCTATCCGTGGATGGAAAAGAAACAAAATGCAATAATTGTATAATCGTATAATGCAATAATTACTAATGAGTTTTTATGTGGTTGGGTTGCTAGAAGAAGTTTGTAGTTTCTGCATAGCCTGGTTAACCTGTCTTGTTTGTAGTTCAGTTTTTCTTTCTAGATAAAATTTATACATGCTCTTCAACTTTTAATTTTTGCCCTTTCTGTTTGGAATATTTAATTGGGCTTAATTAACAAAGGTATTTAAAAATGCTAGCTCTATGTTTGGATGAGAAGTAACCAATCTCATGTAGAAGCACATCTGACACTACAAGAAAATAGGGTAAAACCGACCGGACATAACCGACCGACGTCGATTTGGTCACCTTAAAACCGACCGACGTCAGTGGTCGGTTATATGCCAACTAAATGACACCGTATCGATGACGTGACACACATAAAATTGACCATCCACTGTGGTCGGTTTTATTGAAAAAATGACACCGTTTTATATCCCTCATTTCTTGATTTTGGGCAAAAAATTAAAAAGACACCAGTGATTGAGGATTGAAGTGGAAGAGTTTTAAAAAATTGTAAGTTCTTTCCATATTTTGTAATTAATGTGTGTGTGTGTTTATGTTGGTGTATGTATTAAATGTTGTTGTATGTATTTAATGTTTTTATTTTTTTTATATAGTGTTTGTTGTGAGAATTGAAGTTTGGTAGTAGATAATTTGTAAGTTAGTTTCATTTATTGTAATTATAGTGTGTGTGTATGTATTTTATGAAATACATGAATAACTATGAGATTAATGATAAATTATTTGTTAAATATGTTTTTTTTAATTTTAAAAAATATTATTGTAGATGGAAACCATTGATCGAAGTTGGATTGGTAACCAATTGCAAAGCGATAAAATTTCATTGACCCCGGAATATAGAATTGGTGTAGAAATTTTTTTAAAATTTGCTAGCGAAAATGGAATGGAAGATGGCACAATGAAGTGTCCGTGTAAACGTTGTAAAAATTTGAATTGGTTAAAGATTGATGATGTTAGATTTCATTTACGTTTACCGTGTGGACATAACCGACCACCTACGGTCGGTTATGACTCAGTGCACAGTGACCCCACATTTGAATAAAATGCCCAGGAACTTAACCGACCACTATGTTTGTCGGTTATGAGAGTTAAACCCGACCAAAAGTCATAACCGACCAGGCTAAAACCGACCATGCCCTATGGTCGGTTATGACTATTTTAACCGACCTTGTTGTCTCTTAACCGACCGTTTTTGACTGTCGGTTTTGTCCTGTTTTCTTGTAGTTACACAAGAAATGGAAGCTAAAAGACTTGTTGTTTCGAAATGCATCCGAGGGTCATGAAACCAACAAGAAATATGATTTTCTGAGGAAAATTAAAGACGATGATTCGAAGAATTCGAGCAGAAACAAAAAGAGTAAAGAGAAGGCGCCTTTGTAAGCTCATGAACGGCATTACAGGGTGAACATAGCAGCAGCAGAGGAATTGAAAAGGAGAACTTACTTGCCTTACAAGCAAAACCTGACGATTGGTTGCATGAATATTGATGCTGCTGGTGTTAGAGACCCCTCTAGGACAACAATTAAATCTTAATTATTATAATAATCCCTCCGTCCCACTCAATTCTTTTCCCTCCGCCCCACTGAATTCTTTACATATTTTTTTCTGCGCATTTTAATTCTACTATAAAATATAGTTTTGTCATTTACTTTTAAAATTTTCTTTTTCTGTATAAATTAGATTAAATATTATTTTTTATTTAAAAAAATATTTAAACATACTTAGGAAACCATATTTTACGAGAGGCTTAAAATACGTGGCGAATTCTCGTTCTCCAATGTAAACAACAAGTGGGACCGGTAGAGTATTGTTTATCTAAGATCATTATTCAATATTTGTTATTGGGATTCTTAAATTTGTTATTCACAATCTTTTTGTCCATTGTTGTCCACTTTATATTTAGTACCTATAGTCCAAATGAAATGATCTGGCCATGAAACCAGTAAACACAGAAGATGATATTTTGAATTTATATGTCTTGTATGTAACATCAAAACCGAAAACACCACCAAACTGTAGATCAAAAGGTTTTGATCTTTCTTCTTTTAAAAATGCACTCCTTAATATATTGTATTTAGAAGATCCATTATGAGGTAGTGATTAATATCCATGGAGTCTTATCTTAAAAATGTTTCATAATTTCATAACATTATATCCTACATTATTTTGACTCTTTGATCTCATTTAGTTGTTGCATTCTCTTGAGTCAATAATTAATTCAAAAGAGTCACTCACTACGCCATATATAGATGGTCAGATGTAATTTTGTCCTGTTGTTACATTACACCCTTATAAAATGTTATATTAGGCCTAATACAACGCGTATTGACCATTATACCCGTGAGTGTGTGAGTGCTGCGTTTGATAGCTAATGCAAAGGTTTTGATGTCAAATGTAACCGTAAGTAAAGTATTGGATTAAGGCCCTAAAAACACTAAAATAAATTGATAAAATGTAACACTAAACTGTGTTGTATCAGCTTTCGGATAACCCGATTGAAATGAGTCGAAGTATGGGGCTCACAACTGCCATGGATGCAGTGCCATGTCAGTAGTGGGCCCATATGAAGGATTTGCGTCCAATCTCTCTTTGCAACGTACTTTATAAAGTCATCTCCAAGGTACTTGCAAATTGGCTTAAAAAGATTATTGACGCAATTATTTCGGATACTCAAAGTGCATTCATTCCGGGCCGATTAATTTCTGATAATATTATGATTGCACATGAGTTAATGCATTTTATGAAAAGAAAAACAACAGGAAAACAAGGATGGATGGCTCTCAAGATTGATATGAGCAAAGCCTATGATCGAGTCGAGTGGGACTTTTTGGCTGCAGTATTGATAAAACTGGGCTTTGATCATAGAGTAGTGAGTATGTATATGGCCTGCATTTCTTCAATAACGTACCAGGTTGCTCATGCTGGTAAGGTCTTTGGCTCCATTATTCTTTCTCGAGGCATAAGACAGGGGGATCCCCTCTCTTCATACCTGTTTCTAATATGCATCGAAGGACTAACATCTTTTATTCATAGCTATGAGAGGAGAGGTCTTTTGTAGGGTATTAGGGTTGTCCGTTCAGCCCCATCTGTTTCACATATGTTTTTTTGCAGACGATTGTTATATCTTCTGCAAAGCAGATATCACATGTGCGAGTCATGTTCAAGATATGCTGCAAACCTTTGAGCAGGCCTCAGGGCAGCAGATTAATATCGATAAGTCCTCAGTTATATTCAGCAGAAATGTTAGCAACAACCTGAAGGACAGTTTGTGCCAGCACTTGGGTTTTAAGGAAGCAGGTGAAGATTGCTTGTATTTGGGGTTACCAAGCTTCCTGCATAAAAAGAAAACAGTAGATTTTGGCTATATCAAAGAAAAGCTGTAAGACAAATTACAAGGTTGGGACAAAAAGAAGTTATCACGCGGAGGTAAGGAAATTTTGATTAAGTCTACTGCTCAAACTCTTCCAAACTACACCATGAGTGTCTTTTTGCTTCCTATGGATACATGTAAGGAGCTGGAACGCTCTATGTGTAAATTTTGGTGGAACACGAATGCAGCAACAGGAAAATCTATTCATTGGATGTCATGGGAAAGAATGAGCAATAGAAAGAGTGAGGGAGGAATGGGATTTCGGAGTGTGCATGAATTTAATGTTGCATTGTTGGGTAAGCAGGTTTGGAGGTTATTGGTTCACCCGGATAAGCTTGTATCAAGAATTTTCAAGGCCAGATATTATCCAATGGGCTCGATATTATCAGCAAATCTTGGCAGCAATCCTAGTTACATTTGGAGGAGCGTATTAGCAGCTCAGCATCTGGTGAAATAAGGAGTCTCTTGTTGTGTAGGGAGTGGTCAGTCTATTTTTATAAAGGATATTCAATGGTTGCCAGATGTCCTTGATCCGTACGTGCATACCAGTTCTGAGTCTTTGATTAATCAACCTGTATCCTCTCTTATGATTACAGGTACTAAACAATGGGATGTAGAACTCATTCGAGATATCTTCGATGACAGAGACTCTAATCTTATTTTATCTATACCTTTGGGGGACGATAATGAAGACAACTGGTATTGGAGACACGATAAACTGGGAATCTATTCGGTTAAAAGTGCATATATCACGTTGCAATGCAGTAGGAGGCAGAGTTTGAATGATAATACAAGCTTCTGGAGGAAATTATGGAATCTCAAAGTTCCTCCAAAAGTTAAAAAATTTCTTTGGAGATTGATTTCGAATTGCCTACCCACTAAAGATCTTCTCCGTGTCAAACAAGTTCGCGTTAACAGTTGGTGTCCAGTTTGTAATGAGGATACATAGACCATCTTGCATTCTTTGGTGTTGTGCTCTTTTGCAGAGAACTGTAGGATTGCAGCAGCTCTTCCCGTTATTACAGGCGAGTATCAATCTTTTGGTGACTGGCTTCAGCTGGTGTTTGAACAGTGTGACAATTTCTCAGTCATAGTTTCAGTTATGCTGTGTTGGATGTTGTGGAAGAATCGTAACGATCTAGTTTGGACTCAAAAATGTTTAACAACTATGGAGGTCGTGCAGTCAGCGTTGTCCGTTCTTAATCAATGGCAATTCGTCCAAGACAAATCTTTTGATAACTCTTTGGGTTTTATTCTTCCTGAAGAAGGTCAAGCAACCTGGCAAGCTCCATCATGTAACAAGATTAAGATTAATACTGACGCGGCGCTCTGTAGTAATTTGAACAGATATAGTCATGCTCAGGTCATTCGGGATCATAATGGTGAGTTAGTTAAGGCAATGTCAAAATGCTCTCAGGGCTTAGTCAATCCGAGAAAGATGAAGCAATGGGAATTCGCGAAGCGTTGAGCTGGGTAAAATAAAAACAGCAGCATGATGTGGTAGTGGAAATGGACTGCCTGGTGGTGGTCCAATGGATTCGAAGTTCCTACGCTGCTTTATCCTATTTAGGTAGGCTAATTGACGAGTGTAGGCAACTCTTAGTGGATTTGCAGGATAAAAACGTGATGTTAAGATTTATAAAACGATCTGCGAATAGCGTAGCCCATTATCTAGCGGGTTATAGCTCTTCTTTAGTTGATCGTAGGTGGGAAAAGGAAAATGTCCATTCAGAATTCCCTTCCATTTTATGTAATGATTTGAAGTAATACAAGTTCTCTTCTCTTTCGGCAAAAAAAAAACATGAAGACAACACCGACTGGGGGAGGAGCGTCGGTGGTGATGGTGATTTCGGATAAGACGGTCAAGGAAGAAGAGGGAGGTTGTAAGGTGCGAGGGTGTGGTTATTAATTGGTGTTGTGCTTGTGTTTGTGGTCGAGTGGGAGAGAGTTTGAGTGGGCATGAGGGAGGAAGGGAGATTGAGAAGAGAGATGGGATGGGATGATGATGTGCGTGTGTGTTTTGCAGAAGAGAGGCGGAGCCACCACCGTGGTGGTGGTAGCTATGGCGACGATGACAATAGTTAAAAAAGAGAGAGGAAGGGAAAGAAATTGAAAGAGAAAGGAAAGAAATTGGGAGGAAGCTTCGGCGCCGGTGCCGTCGGCAGAGATGACAGTGATGGTGTCGGCGGTAGAGGGAGGTTGTGGTTATAAAGGAAGAGGAGGGGGTTAAGAAAGAGGTTGTGGTGGAGGAAGATGATGTGAGGAAGGATGATCAGGGTAGCGGAATGGTATTTTTGCAATTTAATTATTTGTAAATTTAAAAAGGTAGTAAATTTACAAGACTTTAAGTAAGGTAGTAGAGTTGCAAATAATTATCCAAAAGTTGCTATATTTGACAAATTCCCTTATTTTTATCATTTTTTATTCCTATATGACTTATAATTCTATATGTTTATTTTTACTCATTTTTTAAATTTTCATAAGCCATGATTTTTTTATTATTTTTATACGTTTGAATCCTTTATTTAATTATATTTTAAAATAAATAATACATAAATTGGCTCAACTAAATAGTTTCCTAGAAATATAAATCACGACCAAGTAAATAGGCCATGTGTTTAAATTGGAATTTTTTAATTTAGAATTTTATAATTTGTTGCTGGAATTCCATTTTAACAAAATGGTATGAATATTAAAAAACTGTATTTTGGTTTCACTACTAGAATCTAATAAAATTGTTCAAACCGCAATATAATTACATTCTATTTTCGTAGAACTCTAAATTATTTATTGATAGTGTACTTGGTTTCATACGGTTACACCATATTTTGGTTTTACACCTATATTTATCTTTCATGTAGAGATCTATGTTGTTTTTTAACAAAATATAAATTGAAATCATATTATAATTACGATATTTATATTTTTCGGAGAATTCTTTTTTATTGTTTATTAAAATAATAAAATGGAATCCGTTAAACAGTGTTATTATTATTAATTAATAAGGAAACCATCTTTTAAGGATACATTTGGTTTCACCACTTTTTGATTTTACGAACTTTTGGTTTCACCCCTTTTTAAATCTTACTATAGTTATAAATATACCCATTTTGTTCTTTTTATTCATATATGACTTATAATTCTATATGTAATATTTTACCTATTTTTTGATTCTTATATATGAAATTCAATGGCTCGATAGATAAAATAATATTCTCACTGTCAAGGCAAAAGGGACAGTCTCTTATGCAAATGGGACAGTCCCTTTACAAATGAGACAATGAATGGGACAGTCTTAATTAACTGCACAAAGTAAATAACAGCAATTAAAATGCAGAATGCTGAAAAACTGAAAAGTAAAAACACTAGAAGTTTTCACTTGGTTCGGCCCCTACACCTAGTCTATGGCCTACATCCAAGTCCTCATGCCAACTAGCATAGAGAATGTATTATATCCACTTAAACAAAGTACTTACAAACTTTTCTTGATTACAAACTTGGCCCACTTGAAAGAAACCTTTCCCTAGCACACAGCTACCTAGCACAAAGCTACTTGGCCTTCCTGTTGTAATCAACCTCCCACAACCCGGGACAAGTGATATAATACACGATTCGGTTACAAGAATATAATGTGAAAGTTTACAACTAAAACTAGGTTTCTTGTTTTTCTGGATATATGTATCTCGGGTATGGAACAAGAAAGTAATTTCAGATGATGGAAGATTCTCGTGAAAGCGTTTGCTACAAATCTGAAATGAAGAGTTGTATTTATAAGCAAAGTTCTAACAGATTTATTTTCAAACACAAGATAAGGTAGATAAGATTTGAAGATAAGTTTGTTTGAAAATATTTGAATGAATACTTGAGAAGCTAATCTGTTAGTAATCAAGTAAAGGATAAGGTTTGAAAGATTTAAACTTGATTTATAAGATAGGGTTTGTTTGAGATAAGGTTTATCCAGATAAACAAGATTTACACAAAACCCTAACCCTTATCTAAACCTGAGATAGCTTCCTGAAATATCTGAGCAAACTGCAATGCTTGAATCTCGGTTACTTGCATTCTGTATATCTGTATTCTGGAAATCATCATAAACCTGAACGTCTAACATTCTCCCCCTTTTATGATGATGACAAAGAAAGTATAAATGCTCCCCCTATCAAAAACACTAAAGGCCTGTAAAACAAAGTTAGATAAAACAGAATATATTGCAGATTATAATATGTGCAACTATTATGAGAATGAGACAACTAAAAAAAATGAATGAGACACTATATCAAGATACATAAAAGAGACAGTCTCAAACATTAAACACTTAAAACATAACAACCCATCCATAAACCAGGATGTCCAGTTGCAAATGTTATCTAATCACATAAAGCACAAACTTCAAACAATCCAATAATCCAGAATATGTCAAATTAACACAAACTAAAACATCCATCAAACTAAAACATCCATCAACAACTAAGTCCAAACACCAACACACCAGCCAAAAACATAGTCTTAAAAACCCAAAAGAAACATCATCGTCTTAAAACACATAAAATCATAAAAATTTCTCCCCCTTCATCATAAAAGGGGTCTCTAATCAGAATCGTCATCAACATTAACTGGAGCTTTGTCTTTGCCTTTGCCTGAACCAGAAGCCTTGTTCTGGGATGAAGGAAACACTGGAGCCGAGCCATACTCTGAGAATAGCTTGTCAAAAGCTTCCTGAGCTGGTGCCTTTCCATCCCTTTCACGAAGCCAGTCAAAAATCTTTGCCTTGTATTCTTCTCTGGACATGCCGAAAACTAAAGGTGGAGGAATGGCAGGAAGTGGCAGAGGAGCAGTGATTTCTTCTAGAGTACAATCTCCAATCCAGTCTCGCTTCTTGTGCCAATACATCTTGCTCTTGTCTTGCATGGCTGACAACTACTGAGATAAAAACTTAGTCTCTGACCCAAGCTTGAAAAACAACTTTACAAACTCCTTTTCCCATGCCTTAGCAGAGGAAACCATCCCTTCTTGCAGAGTCCCAAACTCAAAATCTATGGTCTTAGACAACTTGACATCAGAAGTATGTAATACAGAGAGTTTGGCATTGATATCATCCAAAGAGGAACAAACATACTTCCTAAATAACTCAAAAGAAGCATTTAAAATACTAACTTCTGAAGTTAGTGACCCAAGAGATTTGACAGAAGCAAAATGCTGATTAAGATTAGCCAAAGCATAAGAATTCTCTTCTAACTTTACAAACAACGAATTTAGGACAGTATTGGTGTTTTGATCATTTGGGTCGGACGCATAATGGGGGGATTTGGGCAAACCACCAACAGAACGGTGGGCATCATCAAAAAATAAATCATTTGATTCAGAAACTACGAGACCATTCACAGTTAAAACAGACAAGTCAAAAACAACATTCAATCTTTCTGATTTAGCGGACTCAAAAGGAACACGAAAATACTGAAAAATCTTTGTTAACAAAGCAGGGTATGGAAGATGCATGGATTCATGTTTAGCACAATGATTCATGTTGGAAATAATCAATGAAGCCAAATTACAAGGGGTTTTCTTAACAAACACAGACAAGAGAATAGAATCCTGAAATGTGACTCTATCACGACCGGATTTATGAGGCAAAACATTCGTGTGAAACAATTTAAACAATAATAAGCACATAGGAGTTAAATCAGATATCAACGGTTTGACAGACACAGAAACAAAGTTGTCACCGAGAATAGCTTTGAGTTGTTCCTCATATTGCAATCCAGGAATCTCGTCAAAGGCCTGATGAGTGGTAAACGGGCAGGGGCCTTGATCGGATACTCCTGTAAGCCTGGCCAGCAAATCCGCCTTAAAGCAAACTAGACTTCCTTTCACCGAAGAGAATACAATATTGTCGGCCAAAATTGAAAAATTCGCATAGAACTCCTTCACCAAATCTGGATATATCACGTCTGACGGCGACAATAACCCAGCACACCCAACAGCTTCAAACAATGATGATACGCCAATCCTAGAGAGAAGATCAGTATCACACAACCTTTCTTTCAAAATGGACTTGTGCCATGCCTTAGTAGTGTTTTCCTTTGCATGACGTTCAGAAGAATTAGGAGATGCTTCGCTAGATGCTTCGGAAACAACTGCGGCCACACGACGACGCTTCGAACCAGACGGACCAGGGGTCGGGGTTTGGTTAGCGGTGGATCTCGAACGGCGAGCCATGGAATAGAGAAGATTTTAGGGTTAAGAGAGAAAGGATAGAATTTGGAGAGAATGAGAGAGTAGAATGAGAAAAGAAAATGAAAAGATTAAGAGAGAGAGTTTAAAAAGAAGTAGAAACTGAAGAGTTAGAGATGGAAGAGGAAGTGAAGAGGTGCAAAAACAGAAGTGATGTATTGAATGAATGATACATGCACGAGTTTCAAGGATATGATAAGTCTAATCAAGAGATTTACAAAATCTAACACTATTTACACGCATAAACATATGGACAAATAAAAATAATAAAAAAAATAAAACACAAATTCAGAAACATGAGTATAAGGTGTAATTAACACAGAACCTAATTACTCAAATAATAAATACACACCATATATTTGAATATTATGACATAATTCACATTTAAGCACATAAATTACATAAAATCACGTAATAAATTACAGAGAACACATACCTAATTCATGACGCATTTTACAAAATCTATCTTCAGCTAAGGGCTTAGTGAAGATATCTGCACGCTATTTCTCAGTAGAAAGATAAATAAGCTCAATATTACCTTTAGAAACATTATCTCGTAGAAAATGGTGACGAACATCAATATGCTTAGTACGAGAATGCATAACAGGATTTTTAGAGATATTAATTGCAGAAGTATTATCACAATAAATAGGAATATTTGAGTAAAAAATACCAAAATCCTGCAATGTTTGTTGTATCCACAAAATTTGAGCACAGCAACTTCCAGCTGCAATGTACTCTCCTTCAGCGGTAGAAAGAGCTACTGAAGTTTGCTTTTTGCTATGCCATGCAACTAAACAATCTCCTAAAAATTCACAAGCACCACTTGTGCTTTTTCTATCAATCTATGACCCTGCATAGTCAGCATCTGAAAAACCGATTAAGTCAAAGGAAGAGGAGCTTGGATAAAATAATCCCAAGTCACTCGTACCTTTCAAATATTTAAAAATCCGTTTAACGACATTCAAATGAGATTCTTTAGGTTGAGATTGAAAACGAGCACACAAGCATACACTATACATAATGTCAGGTTGAGAGGCAGTTAAATATAACAATGAACCAATCATACCTCGAAATTTAGTGACATCTACAGGTGTACCTTGTTCATCCTTTATAAGCTTAATTGAAGTACTCATCGGAGTTGATTTAGGTGAGACATGATCAAGTGCAAACCTTTTGAGTAAATCCTTTATGTACTTGCCTTGGTGAATAAATATTCCTGCATTAGACTGATTAATTTGCAAACCTAGGAAGTACTGCAATTCACCCATCAAACTCATATCGAATTCCTTATGCATGCAATCAGAAAACCACTTACACAGAGATTCGTTAGAAGATCCAAATACTATATCATCAACATAAACTTGAACTAAAAGAAAGTTATCACGTTTTTGAAAAATAAAGAGAGTTGGATCGAGTGTACCACGAATGAAACCATTGTTCACAAGAAACTGACTGAGACGCTCGTACCAACAGCGAGGGGACTGTCTCAATCCATAGACAGATTTCTTGAGCTTGTAAACATAGTTAGAGTACTTCTCGTGAATAAAACCTGGAGGCTGCTTCACGTAGACTTCTTCCTTAAGATAGCCATTTAGAAAAGCGCTCTTGACGTCCATCTGATAGAGCTTGAACTTCTTGTGAGCTGCAAAAGCCATTAAGATTCGAATAGCTTCTAAACGAGCTACTGGAGCATATGTCTCATCGTAATCGATTCCTTCCTGCTGGTTGTATCCCTGAGCAACCAAACGAGCTTTATTTTGAATGATATTTCCATCTTCATCCTTCTTATTCTTGAAAACCCAACGAGTACCAATGATCTTGGCATCCTGAGGAGGTGGGACGAGTTCCCAAACATCACAACGCTCGAACTGGTTCAATTCCTCCTGCATTGCCACAAACCAGTGTTCGTCTGCAACTGCTTCTTGAGTATTCTTTGGTTCAAATTCAGCAACAAAAGCACAGAATGCACACAGATTATGAAGTCTGCTTCGAGTAGAAATCCCTTGATCTAAATCAGTAAGAAGATTATCTGGTGGATGATTCTTCACAGTCCTAGAAGATTTGGATGTTGAATATTACTCATCTCTTCCTCATTAGAATTGTCTGCCTGGAAATGAATAAGAGTTGTCTCATTCAAAAGAGACTGCCTCATTTCCGCTTGTGAAGATTTATCCGGAGGAGTAACATAATTCACATTTGAAACACTATCGGGAGTCTTTGGAGAGCCAGAAGATTCATCTGAAGCTTCAGTAAATCCTGAAGAATTATCAGAAGACTGAGATGGACCTGGAGAGTCTTGACTGTTTGACTTGTCAGAATGAGACTGACTCTTTTCAGAATGAGACTGTCTCATTTGGGAATGAAACGATAGATCCGCAGTGTCTTCATCAATTTGAGATATATTCCTTGAGGATTCATTGAACGCAATATTGATGGACTCTTCTACTTTGTTCTTGACAGAATTATAAACACGATAAGCTTTGCTTGATGTAGAATATCCCAAGAAAATTCCTTCCGTAGATTTCGCATCGAACTTGCCTCGATTACTTTGAGTATCTAAAATAAAACACTTGGAACCAAATACTCGAAAATAACTAATGTTAGGAGTCCTTTTGTTAAGCAATTCATACGGAGTTTTAAGCAAAATAGGACGAATAAGTACTCTATTTTTTCTCAAAAAAAAAAGTACTCTATTTAAAACATAACAGGAAGTGTGTACCGCTTCAGCCCAAAATTTTCTTGGAAGCTTACTCTCATGCAGTAGAGTTTTGGCAGTTTCCTGTAAAGTCCTATTCTTGCGTTCTACTACTCCGTTCTGCTGAGGAGTTCGAGGAGCTGAGAATTCATGAGTGATTCCTCTCGATTTGCAGAAGGTTATGAAATCCTTCTCGAATTCTCCTCTATGATCACTACGAATAGTCTTGAGCTTAAATGAATACTTAGTCTCAAGGTTAGTAATAAGATCCTTAAACTCAACAAAAGCTTCATCCTTAGTTCGTAAAAATAATACCCAAGTAAAACGAGAATAATCATCAACTATAACAAAGGCATAATTCTTACCTCCCAAGCTTACATACCTTTCTGGACCGAAAAGATCTAAATGAAGAAGCTGCAAAGGAACAGAAGTTGATACTTTATTCTTAGCAATAAAGGAAGTTTTCACCTGTTTTCCAAGTTGGTATGCTGAACAAGGTTCTATTTTCTTGTACTTCAGCTTTGGTAGACCTCGAACCAGATCATGAGAAGATATCTTCCGAAGAAGATCCATGTGAACATGACCTAGATGTCGATGCCAAAGATTCTGCTGATCTTGAATAGTAGCTAGACAAATTTCCTCCTGCTGTTCATTAAAATCTAACACGAAAATATTTCCTTTTCTTTTGGCAACTAAAGCAAACTCGTTAGTCTTAGTACCAATATAACATACATCTTTATCGAACTTAACCTTATGACCAGCATCAGTAAGTTGACTTACACTAATGAGATTATATTTCAAACCATCAACTAAACGAACATTAGAAATGGCAAACCTGTCATTACCAATGGTGCCTTTTCCAATAATTCTGACGGTGTTTGAATCTCCAAGAGTAACTAAGCCACCTTCCTTGGCAACTAGAGATAGAAACTTGGATTTATCACCTGTCATGTGACGTGAACAACCACTGTCGATGATCCATTATTTTTCGCGGAACATGGACCTTCAAGCAAACCTGCAAGAATTGCTTTATCTCTTAGGTACCCACTTAACCTTGGGTCCTGGTTGGTTAGTATCACAAATCTTATATAAATGTCTATCTGATTTCTTAATCCACATCTGAACAATACTAACAAAAGTATTAGCAGATTTATATCTAGTAGACGATTTATAAAATGAGTTAGAGGAGTGGCCCTTGATACCACATAATCTAGATTCAGATGTAGGATGGCCAGCTTTGCCACAATCTCGACATTTCTCATAAGGCATCTTATATTTCATAGGAGCTCGCTTATACCCTCCTTGAAATGCACATTTCTTGATTGATTCACATCCTAAACCTCCTTTATCAAGAGAAGATTTTTGTTCTCCAAGAAGAGCATTCAAAGTTCCTTCTCCATGGAAACATTTAGCTAAATCCTTTTCAAGCTGTTCGACTTTCTGCTTTAATTCAGGAACCAAGGGATCAGGAGCACTGTATTCTTTAACGGTTTCTAGGTCAACAGATTTTGACTCTTTCTTCAAGGCTTCAAGGCATACATCCTTCATCTCAATCTCATTTTTGAGATATTGATTTTCTTCAGTAAGTTTTGAAACCCTTTCAAGCAATGATTTATTCTCAGCAACTAGGGCTTCTTCCTTCATGGGGTCATCCATTTCACTAAGAACTTCACTTAAAGCTTGCTTTATATAAGCATTCTTTTCTTTCAACTTCTTAACCTGGACCTGCAAATTTAAAATAGATGAAGATATATTTGAATTATACTTAATATTCTGTACCTCATCATTATCATTGAAGTTGTCCTCTAGTCCTGCAAAACAAAGTTGAGCAACTTCATCGTCTGAATCGATCTCCACGTCAGATTCATCATCACTCCAAGTAATTAATGCCTTCTTCTTGTTCTTCAGCTTGTAGTAGTCCTTTTTGAAGTGCCCTTTCTTTCCACACTCAAAACAAGTATCCTTGCTTTGATTCATTTTAACCTCCTTGCTCGGATTAGATTTGAAGTCTTTCTTTGGAAACTGGGACTTCATGGGTCGTTTGGAGGCATTCCGTTTGGCAAGAAATTTATGAAACTTCTTTGTTAGAAGAGCAATCTCTTCATCAGAATCATCAGGAGACTCATCTGCATCTGCATTAAGTGCAAGAGTTTTCTTACGAGGAACTTCATCTTCTTCATCATATCTGCGTAACTGATTTTCGAATTCTTCCAATTCACTGAACAGTGTTAGAGTGTCCATAGTCGAAAGTAGTGTTGAATCCTGCAGAATGGTAACCTTTGGAGCAAACTTCTTTGGCATTGCTCTAAGGATTTTCCTATTGATCTCAGATTGAGGAATGATCCTTTCCAGAAGTGAGATAGAGTTCATCAATGTCAGAAACCTCCCTTGAGCATCTCGCACACTTTCATCTCTTTCCAACCTGAAACCTTCATAGTCACTCATTAGCATACTTAATTTTACTTCACGTACCTTAGACGTGCCTTCGTGGCTGACTTTGATCGTATCCCAAATCTGCTTAGCAGTAGTACATGCTAAAACTTTTCTTAATTCTGTAGCTACCATGCCATTGAGAAGTGAGTTCATAGCTTTAGCATTGGAATTCATTGCGTTCACTTCTTCGGGAGAAAGATCCTTGAGAGATTTTGGCTTCCCTTCTTTCATAGGAATTGTGTAACCATTTTCTACAGCATCCCATTCGAATGCATCACGCTGGAGAAAGATCTTCATTCAAAACTTCCAGTCATTGTAGTTTTCAGCACCATGAAGCAGTGGGGGATAATTGTTTGAATACCTATCTGGTTGAGCCATGGATCGCTAGCAAAATAAACACTAAAAAGAAAATTAAATGCATCTGCTCTGATACCAAATGAAATTCAATGGCTCGATAGATAAAATAATATTCTAACTGTCAAGGCAAAAGGGATAGTCTCTTATGCAAATGGGATAGTCCCTTTACAAATGAGACAATGAATGGGACAGTCTCAATTAACTGCAGAAAGTAAATAACAACAATTAAAAAGCAGAATGCTGAAAAACTGAAAAGTAAAAACACCAGAAGTTTTCACTTGGTTCGGCCCCTACACCTAGTCTATGGCCTACATCCAAGTCCCCATGCCAACTAGCATAGAGAATGTATTATATCCACTTAAACAAAGTACTTACAAACTTTCCTTGATTACAAACTTGGCCCACTTGAAAGAAACTTTTCCCTAGCACACAACTACCTAGCACAAAGCTACACGATTCGGTTACAAGAATATAATGTGAAAGTTTACAACTCAAACTAGGTTTCTTGTTTTTCTGGATATATATATCTCGGGTATGGAACAAGAAAGTAATTTCAGATGATGGAAGATTCTCGTGAAAGCGTTTGCTACAAATCTGAAACGAAGAGTTGTATTTATAAGCAAAGTTCTAACATATTTATTTTCAAACACAAGATAAGGTAGATAAGATTTGAAGATAAGTTTGTTTGAAAATATTTGAATGAATACTTGAGAAGCTAATCTGTTAGTAATCAAGTAAAGGATAAGGTTTGAAAGATTTAAACTTGATTTATAAGATAGGGTTTGTTTGAGATAAGATTTATCCAGATAAACAAGATTTACACAAAACCCTAACCCTTATCTAAACCTGAGATAACTTCCTGAAATATCTGAGCAAACTGCAATGCTTGAATCTCGGTTACTTGCATTCTGTATATCTGCATTCTGGAAATCATCATAAACATGAACGTCTAACAATATACCACATTTTTATATTGTTTTTATATAAATGGAATCGTATATACATTGTAATTTCTAAATTCATACCTAAATTATTCTATTTTAGGACAAAATTCAAATTTATACATATATAATTAATATTTTATTAGAAAAAATTATGCAATTACAAATTATATTAAAACATAAATCCAGCTAACAATAAGAAATTTAATATGCAATATTGCCTCGTCTATGAACCCGGATTCTTTCATTGACAGAAGCTACTTTCTGGTTTATGAACCTCCACTTAACAGAGGGATATAGAAAACAACTAGAATAGTATACTTTAAACCTCAAGTGTAGTATGGAGAGGGACTATAAGATGGCCATAATGGCCATTACTGTTTGCATATTTTGTAAACAGATTAAAGATTTTATATATGTCTGCAAGAACTTTCATATACAACTTAACTAATAAACAATACTTAGCACAAGTGTTACATGTTTTACATACCAGTGATGACAATATTAAAGAGTATTAGAGAAATATTTTATACTCCCTCCATCTCACCTGTCTTATTTTGACTAATATATGATCAAATTAACCAAGTTTTGATCAATAATTATGATAATTTTATATGTTATTTTTAAAAATAAAAAGTACATTTGAAAGACAATTATATATATTTTCTAATGATATTAGTTTTAAAAATTATCTAATTATATTTTATATGTAATTAATAATTTGACCGTTAGACTAGTCAAAATATGACACATAATATGAGATGAAGGGAGTACTACAGATACTTTGTAAACAGGAACTATAGGAATCAGATGTAACAAAAAAACTATAGGAAGCGGTAACCTTAATTCCCAGCACCACTTGCCCCAGAATTGGCAGAATATGGTACTATTACATGGTGCACATTGGAGTACCGGTTTACCTCTCGGGGAAACTCTGCACAAACTTTATGCATAAAATATTTGCAAGGAGCACAACAATAGAATAGGCTCTCAGAAGTTAGAATGGGTTTGACACAACCATCGCAAAGCAATGATATTTCATCATCGTTTGTTCCATCATACCACTCAGTAATTGTAATGAGTTTAAGATCATGTTCTTCATGAGACCAGTGTTTAATACAATTTGTTGCACTAGAGATGCTACTATTGTCACAAGAATAAGATAGAGTAACCTTTTTCTTGATAAATTGTTGCATCAATAGATTTAGGGATAATTCATCAGCTGCTGGGAGATGCACCAAATTAGTGTATATATGTACTCTTGATAGATTGATAGATATAAAAATTGATGTTTAAGCATAGTACCACCTCATAATTGTACTTGATCTTGATCTAGCACATTGAAAATGGGTGAAATATCTCCAGCTGCTATAACAGTAAAGCCATTCTATAGAATGCAGCATTAAGTTTCTATGTAAAATATTAGTTAGGTCTTTCTGACAACAGAGACATAATAATTTTAAATTTCAAAAGAAAAATTGTAATAATAGTATCGTTTTATTTATTATATATTTTAAAGGATAACATAGACATAATAACGTTAAATTTGTTGTTCTAATCAAATTTTAGTTAATGAAAACTATATATAATTTCAAAAGAAAAATTGTAATAATAGTACCATTTTATTTGTTATATATTTTAATTATAATTTAAAATTATTTTTTATAATTATTATTTAATATCGATATTTTAATCTCGATCAACTAGTATAAGTAATACAAGAAGCATGAGTACAGTTCATAAGTCAAGTGTTTATGAGTTTATCCTATGTAATCCACGTCCTGCATTCCATCTGACTCACTCAAAAAATTTATGAGAACATATATTATAAGTCATATTTGTCAAGAAAAAATATTATACAAAGCATATTTGATGGACCAAAAATCAAGATTATTTGATATTTGTTGCAAATGTGGTAAGGATACTACAATCAAGTTAATTATGATAATACAAATACCAGTAATACTAAATAAATTATGAGACATAATTATCCAATACTAAATACTAATTGAAGTTAATTATGTATAACAAAAGCAACTTCAGAAAAAAATTATTAAAATAATGAGGTACATAAGAAAATTTTGAAAAAATACACTTTATCAATATTATAATTAAAAAAACATACATTAAAAAATCAGAATAGTGAAAAAATATATGCACACAATAAATAAATAATTTACTACTCATACAATGATTGACTACGAGGAAAGAGGAAAATTATTATAGCAAACTATACTTACTTTGTTTAAAAGAACTTTCAAACTACTTAGCAAAAAAAAAAAAAAACTTCAAACTTATACTCTCTCATCCCCGAAATATCAGGGAACATCACTCGATACACACTTTACTCTCTTATAAAATGTCGTCAATTAAATTTTTCTAATTTTTTTCTTCTAAATAAAATGTAATGCTCAAATTTGTATGTAAAAAAAATTAAAAAATTAAAAAAATTATGAAATTATACATTATAGTATTCATAAAATAAGTGGGACAAAGGAAATATTTGTGAGTTAAATGTATAGTGTGTACCTCAAGTTTCCACTTCATGCATTTTGTGTACCTTTGTTTTAGTATCTAGCATTTTGTGCACCTTTACTTACAAGATTCTAGCAAACTGTATACTTCAGTTAGATTGTGTTTAACACCGTGAAAACACAGGGGTAGTCTTGTAGTTTCACCATTGCCAACCACTTCACTTAAATACTAACTTATTCTTCTTCTTCTCGGACAGCCATTACAGTTGCAGTTGAAGATACTTTTGCCGCTGCACACATGGCGAATGAAACTCTAATCATTGGTGAGGGGCCATCTAGTGAGGAAACAAGCTACTGCAACATTTCGGTGCTTGCAGGCCTTGTTGATCGTTAACAATTGAGCTCGTGCTAGAAGAATTAAAATGATTAACCAACCAAATCCATATAACCTGAAGGTAATCAATATGCACATGTTGTGCATAGCAGGGGCAGGGAACTAATCAGACCATGAGGGGCCATGGTCTCCCAACTTTTTACCTTAAAGTATAGCTTACTTCACGTTTCTATCTCTCTCTGAGCATACATTTTTAAAACCCAGCACCAGTTGCAGCAGGTCATGCAGAATATGGTATTACATGGTGCACATTGGAAGACCGGTTCACCATGGCTTCGCTCGCCACATGAATTACATCTACGAACCTTTTTGTTCAAAACAAATGTGAGTCCGTGGGGATGGAGTCTGTCCATAGTTATATCAGTAGCCCCAAACTTGACATATTCGTACTGGCGGTAAGATGACTTTTCAAGACAATAAGGATCATATGAAAGATCACATTTACTGCAATGGTAGAACCATGTGTTTGTGTTTATTTCACGAGAGCAGTACTCACAGTCGAAGTCATGCTCGTGATCAGTGACCATTCCAGCATCGTAGGTCAAGTCGAGAGGGTGAGGATCCCACCTGTGCTTCATTGTTCTTGCATAAGTAATACATCTCGCACATATATAGAAATTGCATTTTTCACATCTGTAGTTGAAAACAGAGTTCAAAGTCGAACGGAATGTACCGTCAGAACTTCTGTACCCATATTGATCACGAGACATTCCGCATGCATTACAAGCATGACCGTCCTTCCAAACTTGTTCCAGTTGGTGAGGGTGAGCTTCGTGTTTTATAATTTTCGGTAAGGTCACACATCCGATATGAAGACGGATGATGCCCTTGCTAGGCAGATTCCAAATAAAGAATATACCATTGCAGTCAACTCCACAACCATCACACGTTTCGAACAGAAATGGTTCGCTAGACATATCTGCAAATAGAGTGTTACCTGGCCAAAGGTGGTGTTCAATCTCTCTAGGCAACTCCACACAGAGTTTATGCATAAAAAATTTACAAGGAACACAACCATAGTAGGATTGACCTTCATCAGTTCGGATGGGCTTCACACAACCATCACAAATCAATCGTATATCATCATCATCGTCATGTTTCCCATCACACAACTCGTTAATTGTTATTAGTTTAAGATCATGTTCTTCGTGTGCCCAATGTTTGACATAAGTTCTGCTTCTTAAAATGTTCTACATGCTGGTAAAAATGCCTCCAAATACGCACTAACACATGCGTGTTATCAAAGACATTGAAGGTTATATAAAGCAAAGGCATCTAAGGATATGAACCTCTTCTTAAGGTGGTGTGCACTGTGCAGCGTGCACTTAATACTGATATCAGATTACTCAGTAATCGGCTTATGTCACGGTGAACATGAATGCTGAAGAAGATTAGTTATATCGGAACCGTTAAGTAAACAACTCTCAAGTGAATCTTATATTATTATTATTTTTTTTGAATAAAAGGCGACTTTCATAAACTAAATCATATCCCTTTCCAGTACATCCAAAATAAAAACAGGGGGGCTATCAAACCATTCCCCTCCTTCTGGCATAGAATAGGCGACTTGCGCTAAAGCATGAGCAACACTATTCGCAGAACGATAAGCAAACTTAACTAGTACCAGATTTATGTGCTTTAATAAATTATATAGTTCATATATTTACGAAGTAAAGGAAAAAAGGGATAAATAATAGGTTCAATTGTATGGCCAAGCATGATCTATAACTTCGTATGGTTGAGTCTGGGAAGCCTAATATGGTGGATTACTTTCCTATTCTTCGTTGGATCGATCCACAAGGTATAAGGCGGCGAATGACAGGTCATTTTGAGAAGCTAATCAAGTTATTTGATGGTGTACTTAAGGAACGGTTGGAACTGAGGAGAATGGGGAAGGCTAGCGATAATACCAGTACGACAGACGTGCTTGAAGAACTGCTAAAGATGTTACAAACAGATGAAATCGATGAACCTCAAATCCATAACCTATTTATTGTGAGTTACAAAAGTACATCTTTAGATAATTTTTGTGTCATTGTGTGCGTTTTAAGGATAAGTACCATCGCAAGAACCTGCACGTGTTCTTGTACCTAGCTATGCTAGGATTTAATAAATTTCAGTCATTAAAACAAATCGGCAGGACTTATTTGCTGCAGGAACAGATACAACTTCAAGCACGGTGGAATGGGCGATGTCTGAGATATTACGAAATCCAAAAACAATACTGGTAAAGGTAAAAACTGAGCTGAACCAAGTGATCGGAAAAGGCAAGATTGTACAAGAAACAGACATTTCCAAGTTGGTTTATTTGCAATGTATTTTGAAACAAACTATGAGGTTACACCCCCCAGCCCCCTTCTTAATACCACGCCAAGTAAAAGAAGAAGTTCAGCTCTGTGGCTACACCATTCCAAAGAATTCGCAAGTGCTAGTCAATGCATGGGCTATTGGACGCGATCCTAAGCTATGGATAAATCCCCTGTCTTTTCAACCAGAGAGGTTCATGGACTCTCAAATTGACTTCAACGGGCATGATTACGAGCTTATTCCATTTGGTGCAGGTCGAAGGATATGTCCTGGAATGCCATTGGCTATGAGGATGGTGCCAGTTATGTTAGGCTCACTCATAAATTGTTTTGACTGGGAACTCGAAGGTGGGATTCTGCCAGAGAAGTTGGACATGGAGGAAAAGTTCGGGATCACACTAGCAAAGCTTCATCCGCTTCGTGCTGTAACAACTCTGGTTGTTCTTTAGCTAATTTTGAAAGTATGCTTTTCTTTAAATTTGATTACCTGAAGTTGTTGTATCTTACTTTGTAGCCAGATGACCTGATCAAACTTTCATTTCTTATAAAGTTAAAATAATACTTTCTAAGAACAGCCGGCTTATTCATTGGCCAACAAAAGATTCATTGCTAGTTTGGACAATCGAAATGATGAATTGTAGTTTAAAAGTGTAGCCGCATGGTTTATAAACTATTTAAGCATATGCTGTGAACTCGGCCAGAAGAAGCAATTAGTGAAACTTCCAACAGTTTTAGTACAAAAGTTAGCATGTATAAAAGGACTGTAGTATGAATGTAGTTGCAGCAACCAAGCAAGCTCTTATTTGCACTACTAGCAATCAAGAATGAAAGGCATTACATACCTTTTGTCACTTTCTTTGTTATGCCTGGTGGCTTATGTACAATGTTACGGTGGAAATGGATATAACCCTCTTGAAAAGCATATGAAGGCTCAGAAGGCGAAAAGAATGTCTACTTTCCATGTTGAAGGAACTCAAGAAGACGTTCTAAGAGCTGAGTATTCACCTGTGTATATTGGATCTCAAGATGGATTGAAGGAAGCTGAGAAGGTAGAATCATTGCCAGGGCAACCTGATGGAGCAACTTTTGAACAATACTCGGGATATGTCACAGTTGATCCCGTTGCTGGAAGAGCACTTTTCTACTATTTTGCACAGTCTGAAAATTCTTCTAGCCAGCCTTTGGTTCTTTGGCTAAACGGAGGTAAATATAGATCCCACTAAACTATAGTACTTTCTCAATTTGAAGGTGATCATGCCGGACTGCATGGTACAAAATTTGATTATAATAACTGTAATCGAATTGGATGACAGGGCCTGGCTGTTCTTCATTTGGAAATGGAGCAATGATGGAACTTGGACCTTTTAGAGTAAATAGTGATGGAAAAACATTATCCCAGAACAAGTATGCCTGGAATGATGGTAAGCAGAGTTTCTTTTTTTTTGAAACTCACTAATCTCTTCTTAAAATTATGACAAAAAACCACTAACAATTTAATCTCCTGCAGTGGCAAATGTGTTATTCTTGGAATCACCTGCTGGTGTTGGATTTTCATATTCCAACAGAACTTCAGACTATGCAACTGGAGATAAAAAGACTGCTGAAGATAGTTATACATTTTTAATTAACTGGCTAGAAAGATTTCCCGAATACAAAACCCGAGATTTCTTCATTACTGGAGAAAGCTATGCAGGACACTATATCCCTCAATTAGCTCAACTAATCCTTCACAACAACAAAATCACCAACCAGACTGTCATTAACCTAAAAGGAATTGCAGTAAGTTTTGTACTTGAAGCAATTATGTAACATTAATAGATTACTTCTGGTCACATGCTATGATATCTGATGAAGCTCGTGAGGGCATTTTCCTAAACTGCGACTTTTCACCAAATGTAAATGTTTCAGAAACATGTGAAACTTTTCTTGAACAAGTAGATCTTGGAGATATTGATCCTTATGATATATATGCTCCCTTATGCAGTTCTCAAAATGGTTCATTCTCGGTATGCTTTTTTACCATCTCTTTACAGTAATTTTATCCTTATACAACATATTTGTTCACTTATCTCATTACATTATTATGTTACTTTTACTTGAAATAGACATCAGGATTTGATCCATGCTCAGGTAATTATATCGACACCTACTTAAATACTCCTCAAGTTCAGGCATCACTTCATGTCACTATTCCTCCCAAGTTTTGGTCATCTTGCAGGTACTAAACTCTATCTTTTGTGCACGCACATGTACATAATTAAGTCGCGACTTATAATATATGCATTCAACAACTGTGCAACGCATGAGCTATGACAATGTGCAGGATGATATGATTACCCTGATGAATACATGATGATACTAATACCTTAATGGACTTACAGTTGTAGTTTATGACCTTGTAATAACAGCGCTAAAGTTAACTGGACGGAAGCCCCAGCAACAGTCTTGCCAGTCATCAAGGAACTAATGAACAGTGGCATCAGTATTTGGCTATATAGGTGAAAATAAATTTCTTTTCAGTAACAGATACATTTATGTGTTGATGTTTCAGATAAAAATTGTTAAGAACTTTCTATCAAATTTACAGCGGGGACACGGATGGTGTAGTGGCAGTAACAACAACAAGATATGCAATTGATCTTCTTCAAACATCTGTTAAAACACAATTCTACCCTTGGTACAATCAAGCCGAGGTACAGACACAATATAACGATATTCTACCCTAGTACGAGCACACACAAACTCATCCATGAAATGATTCTCACAATCTGTTATTTTCTTTAACGATATTGTTTAAGGTGGGAGGATATGCGGTTGGATATGAAAATTTGACATTCGTGACTGTAAGGGGATCTGGACATTTCGTTCCAAGTTATCAGCCTTCTCGCGGACTTGCAATGTTCTCTTCCTTTTTGGCTGGAAAGCTTCCTCCGTCCAAAGCCAACTAATTAAAGATTCAAAGTAGTCCATCCAGAAGAGGAGACTTCAAATTCCCTTTACTTTAAAGTACTATGTAGTCTGTACTGATGTTGTCAATGCCAATTCCCTTTACTTTAAGAAATGTTGGGACTCCTAAAACAACTTTAATTAATTGATTCCAGTTAACAATCTGAATGTTTTTACCAGTATAGATACTCAAATATTCATCGTGTCTTCTTGTTCTTGTTGTAAACATACCAAAAAATCTGATCAATGTGCTCAAGTTCATGGTGAGTATCTCATCGAAGACTTTCTATCTAGTTCTAAAGAGTCTATTTAATGGTGATGCTGGTCAGAATGGGCCGCAAGGATTATCCATTTGTTCTCCTTAATGGTATCGCCAGTCATTGCATGAATTACCGATCCATGCATGTGTGCCTTTCACTAAAGCATCAGGACTGAATATTACAACAGAATGTGGGAACCAACTTGAATTTAGAAAATGAATTTTGAATCTGTTCAGTTGACATAAGTTCTAATATTGAATATTTATTATGCAGTTTTGAGATTAATTTACATATTGTATCATCTGTGAGATTCAGATCAGGCCTAGTGCTTAAACAAGATTTAAACTGCTGTGAGATTCATACCAGTTTTTCATCTCCATCTTTTATAATTTCTTCAACTTGCAGAACCATTCCTCAACAATATTTATCATGATCATTCTCTTTGAGAACAGTTTAAACTTGTCTCTGCAAGTGCCCAACAAGTTCCTATCCGTGGATGGAAAAGAAACAAAATGACTGCAGTTTAAACTATATTCATCAGAATTTCTGCATAATCGTATAATGCAATAATTACTAATGAGTTTTTATGTGGTTGGGTTGCTAGAAGAAGTTTGTAGTTTCTGCATAGCCTGGTATTTAAAATTGCTAGCTCTATGTTTGGATGAGAAGTAACCAATCTCATGTAGAAGCACATCTGAGGCACACCTCATTTGCCTCTAAACTTTTAAGTTTTGTAAGTTTTGACTCAGCAGCTTGTGTTTGGAAGTCTGGAAAGATTAAAAACATCGTTCATAAGTAAACCCGCATGGTTTATAAGACCAAGCAAGTAAACTATATAAGCATAGGTTGTAAACTCAACCAGAATAAGAAACAAGTGATACACCCAACAATTTGTTACAAGAAATTACATGTATAAAAGGACAGCCATATTAATGTTACCAACATCAACAAAGCTAGCTATAGTTTCTGTACCTAGCAGTCAAGAATGACAAAGATTGCACATCTTTTATCACTTTCTTTGCTATGCTTTGTGGCTTCTGTACAATGTTATGGTGCAAATGGAAATAACCCTCTTGAAAAGCTTATCAAAGCTCAGAAGTCGAAAAGGATATCTACCTTTCGCGATGAGGTTCTAAATGTCGAGTATTCACCTGTGTATATTGGATCTCAAGATGGATTGAAGGAAGCTGACAAGTTAGATTCATTGCCAGGGCAACCTGATGGAGCAACTTTTGATCAATACTCCGGATATGTCACAGTTGATCCGGTTGCTGGAAGAGCACTTTTCTACTATCTTGCGCAGTCTGAAAATTCTTCTAGCCAGCCTTTAGTTCTATGGCTAAATGGAGGTAAATATAGGATCCTAAAGAAGTATAGTTTCTCAATATAATGTGCATGCCATACTGCATAGTAGAAAATATGAAACTGAAGGCTTTTTCTTCAATCTAGTATGTAAATTAACAATGAACCTCACTCGATAATTACTATGATCTTTTTGAATGACAGGACCTGGCTGCTCTTCCTTTGGGAATGGAGCGATGATGGAACTTGGTCCATTTAGAGTCAATAGTGATGGCAAAACTTTATCCCAGAACAAGTATGCTTGGAACAATGGTAAATAGATTAGTTGTTCATAAATAATTTCAAAATTACTCATCAAACAATAATTTCTAATATGTACATTGTCTGGTCACTAACAATAGTTGAATTTGCAATGCAGAAGCAAACATGTTATTCTTGGAGTCCCCAGCTGGTGTTGGATTTTCATACTCCAACACAACATCAGATTATGTAACTGGAGATACAAAAACTGCAGAAGATGCTTATACATTTTTAATAAATTGGCTAGCAAGGTTTCCCGAATACCAAACCCGAGATTTCTTCATTACTGGAGAGAGTTATGCAGGACACTATATTCCTCAATTAGCTCAACTAATTCTTCAGAACAACAAAATCACCAATCAAACTATTATTAACCTAAAAGGAATTGCTGTGAGTTTCTTACTTGAAGTAATTAAACGATCACATGGTAGCACGTATAAAACATGAACAATGATAACTGACATGGAGTACCTTAATTTGCAGATTGGTAACGCATACATAGACGAGGAAACTCAATTTAAAGGAACAATAGATTACTACTGGTCACATGCTTTACTATCTGATGAAGTTTATGAGGGCATCATCCTAAACTGCAACTTTTCAGCAAATGCAAATATTTCAGAAGCATGTGAAACTTCCCTTGATCAAGCAAATGTTGGCGATATCTTTCCCTACGATATATATGCTCCCTTGTGCGGTTCCTCAACTGATTCACCGTCGGTATGTTCTAATAAAATGGAATTTTTGCAGTACCATAATTTGCATACTGACTAATATTTTGTTTTCCTCACTGTTTTCTTATATTACTATTACTGAACAGATATCAGGATTTGATCCATGCACGGATAATTATATCTACACCTACTTGAACACTCAGCAAGTTCAGACATCACTTCATGTCACTATTCCTCCAAAGACATGGGAATCTTGCAGGTACACATATCTAGTAGATTGTTAAATCACAGCTTATCATCTAATCTTAAAATTATTTGACTTACAATTGGTACTCTGACTAATTATATAACGTTGTTATCTGTAGTGGTGTAATTAATTATACGGAAGCCCCATCAACAGTTTTGCCAGTTATCAAAGAACTTATGAACAGTGGCATCAGTGTCTGGCTATATAGGTGAACAATTTTTTTTCTCGAAATTAGAAACATTATGAACTGTTAAGAATTTGTATGACTAAAATGGAGTTTAAGTATGCAGCGGGGACACGGATGGCGTAGTGTCAGTGACAACAACAAGATATGCCATAGACTATCTTCAAACTACAGTCAAAACACAATGGTACCCCTGGTACACTCAGGCTGAGGTACAAATACTACATTATCAGCAAGCACACACAAAACCCTTCTTCTAATTGTCAAATCACGAATTCTTTCTTTCTTCAATGATGCTTTTCAAGGTGGGAGGATATGCAGTTGGATACGAAAATTTGATATTTGTGACTGTAAGGGGATCCGGACATTTTGTTCCAAGTTATCAGCCTTCTCGTGCACTTGCTTTGTTCTCTTCCTTTTTGGCTGGAGAGCTTCCTCCGTCTAATGAGAACTGAAAAAGATTCAGTGAAATACGGGAGAGGAAACTTTAATTTCTTATTGTAAAGATGATCACAACTGCCATTTGTGCATCTGATTATTTGATGTATGATCTTGTTATATGTCACACTCGCTGAATCAGATACGAATACATCCCAGCAACACATGATTGTTTTTATTCGACAAGTTAATGTATGTCTTAGTATGAAAAATGAATGAATACCCGAAACTAGTCCTAATCTCTGCCTCTCCCAGAGACGATGGACTTGTACAGTTTGATCTTCGTAATCTCCTCAATAACGTAATCTTCATTAAAAATTCAACATAAATTTAACAAGAAGTTGTTTCACGAGTTTATCTGCAGACTGTCTCCAGAATAACAGAATCTATCACTTTAGCACAGATAATATACACACCGGCCAGGCCAACAACATTAGTCCAATTACAAAAGCTGATGATTTTTTTTTCTCTGAATATGACCTTTGTAGTAATGTAATGCAATATTGACAATCAGACTAGGAGCCAGTTCGGGTTTGTTATCAATTGAGATTAAACTTCTTTTAGTGAACTAAACTTTGAAATATAATCATCATCGTGGTTTTGACGAAAAATATGATGACAGTAAGCCATTCGTGTTTATTCCTGGCGATCGCATAGATTTGATTCCTGTTTCTTCAGCTGATGAGCTCTTTGATGGTGGGAAGATCAAACCATTTGAGCCACAACTTCAGAAAATAATCCAGAGTAGCCTGTCTTTTGGCCGGAGTAACAAAGTTCATTCTGAGCCCTTTACAACGGGTAAAGAACACGTAAAAGACTCGTCTTCATCTTCGAGTTTAACTTTCAGTTGGTTACACAAGAAATGGAAGCTAAAAGACTTGTTGTTTCGAAATGCATCCGAGGGTCATGAAACCAACAAGAAGTATGATTTTCTGAGGAAAATTAAAGACGATGATTCGAAGAATTCGAGCAGAAACAAAAAGAGTAAAGAGAAGGCGCCTTTGTCAGCTCATGAACGGCATTACAGGGTGAACAGAGCAGCAGCAGAGGAATTGAAAAGGAGAACTTACTTGCCTTACAAGCAAAACCTGACGATTGGTTGCATGAATATGGATGCTGCTGGTGTTCGAGTCCCCTCTAGGACAACAATTAAATCTTAATTATTATATATTGTAAAAGCACTCCTTAATATATTGTATTTAGAAGATCCATTATGAGGTAGTAATTAATATCCATGGAGTCTTATCTTAAAAATGTTTCATAATTTTATAACATTATATCCTACATTATTTTTACTCTTTGATCTCATTTAGTTGTTGCATTCTCTTGAGTCAATAATTAATTCAAAAGAGTCACTCGCTACGCCATATATAGATGGTCAGATGCAATTTTGTCCTGTTGTTACATTACACCCTTATAAAATGTTATATTAGGCCTAATACAACGCGTATTGACCATTATACCCGTGAGTGTGTGAGTGCTGTGTTTGATAGCTAATACAAAGGTTTTGATGTCAAATGTAACCGTAAGTAAAGTATTGGATTAAGGCCCTAAAAATACTAAACTAAATTGATAAAATGTAACACTAAACTGTGTTGTATCAGCTTTTGGATAACCCGATTGAAATGAGTCGAAGTATGGGGCTCACAACTGCCATGGATGCAGTGCCATGTCAGTAGTGGGCCCATATTATGGGGCCCGCTGAGACCCACCGCTGACATGTCCTTATCGACGTGTCACTGTAGGCCCACCTATCTAATGCAACATAAATCTTTAATCTAATGTGACAGTTTTTTCTCTGATGGAACACTGCAATTTTCTTTATTGCAGTTTTTAGAATCAAAAGTTATACTCTACAGCTTTAATGTAATACTTTTTAACAATCATTAATAAGTGAAACCATTTTTTAGTGGTACACAAGTATTAATTTTGGTTTTACCAATTTTTCGTATCACCAACTTTTGGTTTCATTTATTCATTCATATATATCTTATAATTCTATTTTTTTTATGTCTTTTAATTCTTAAAAACCTTTGGTTACACCTTTATTTTATTAATGTATGTATATTTATACTTCTACATGTTTTATAATTTTATTAAGTTCGATTTTATTTTTGTTATCTTGTACTTCTGTATGTCTTATGATTCTAGTTTTATTTTTGTATTTTTATACTTCTACATGTCTTATGATTTTATTAAGTTTGTTTTTATTTTTATTTCACCTTTTTGGCTTTAACATTTGTGTTTGTAATTCCCTTATGTATTGCTAATTCAATATATTATACATTTTTTTATCGTAGGTAACCCGCAGCCGCTACACTTTGGGTGCGCATTGGGTAAACCCTACGGGCTCACGCAATAGCCTGCAAACCACGCGAACCACGGGCTCACGCAATAGCCTGCAAACCACGCGATCCAAGGTAAACCGCATTTAAGCGACAAACTCTGACTCAGAAGACATTATCATAAATTCTACTCCCGTCGGATTCGAACCTGTGGCCATGAGGATAGTTTCCTCTCTTTAACCAACTGAGAGAACCCTTGCGGGCTATTATACATTTTTGGTTTCATCAACTTTTTATTTCACCCCTTTTGAATTTCATTATAACTCTAAATGTATAATTTTTATTTTTTTTACTTCTATGTGACTTATAACTTATATATATTATTTTACTTATTTTTTAATTGCATTTCTTATATTGATTTCAACTCAGTAACATTATTTGTCATATGACTCAATAGTATATTTTAATAAGATAATAATTATAATCTTTTTATTATAATCATACCACAGATATTGTACTCAACAGTTTGGGCTGCGTTTTCTGAGTAAAAGTTAGAAATTTTGACATGGCGCATATATTATTATGATTTTTAAAAATTATTTAAATAAATTAACTCGGCCTGGATTATCCACTATTATGTAACAGTTTTGCCTTATATTGTTGCAATAGATATTATTTAAAGGTAACAAAAACATTTACTTTTGCAACACTAATACTAGAAGCAAATGTAAGTAGTGAAAATAACATTGGAATACATTATTTGTAAATATGCAATTCCCATTAAATTCAATCATTATTAAATCAATTCACAATCCATTTAAAATCCAACCACCAATTCAAAACATCATCACAATCAGCCACCATTTCACCGATAATAGTCACCATTGCACCAACAATAGTCACCACCCCAACAATAAACTACCACTATTAACTACATCATCAAATCGCAAACAACCCAACAAAACTTATATATAGTCTCAGCAAAATTACAACTAACCTCAAATTTCAAATCAAGCACAAGCACCTAAATCTCTTTGGGTGCTTAAAAGTATGTCATTATCACCTAGTTTTGGGTGTAAGTCCTTAACGAAGAGTGATGATGGGGGATAATGTCGATTTTTACAATTAAGTGTAAACTCCAAATTTTATACTTGTGCAGTCTGGGCCCCAACTTGATTTTTCTAATTTAGTGGGATAATTTGACGATTTGGATTTACGTGCTTGTAAACTGCCACAAACTGAGCATGCCTCACATCCACGTGATTGTAATGCATTTGGTCTTGTTGGAACTTCTGATCATATTTGTGACGATGCTTTTCAAACATGTGATAAAGAGTTCCTACAAGACTAAACACATGGACGTGAGGCATGCATAGTTTATGAAAATTTATAAGAACGTAAATCCAAATGAGAAAATTATGTAACTAAATTAGCAAAACTAAGTATTGGGCCAGACTGCATAATAGTTAAATCATTTCCTCACTTGAGTAAAAAATTATTTTAAAAATTATAAAAATATGTAGAGTTATAAAAACATGTAGCTAACTCTAAATTATTCACCACATAGAATTTAATTCAAAATAAAAATAAATTTTTAATATAAAATTAGTGTAAAGTATTTTAAATTTTAAAAAAAAATTATTTTTGATTTTTTAGGATATTAATAACTTATTTTCAAATAATTTAAAAGATTTATGTAACTTTGAAATTGTAATTGTGAATCAAGCTGAAAATACAATTTTTTGTCATATTTGGAATTCAACATAATAATATACTAAAATAAATCCTAAAATATTACTTATTATCCCATACTCCCTGATCCGGCGGGAGACTTCTAAGATATTTAGTTTTATATTTTTAGTGTTAGTTTATGTCTCTATAATACATGTGCATATCCCAAAACATGAGGTGTTTGGGTGTTGTTTTCAATTCACTCCCATCCCCCAAAGGACGCCTTTGTATGGATATTGTTCGGTAGCATTAAATAAAATATTCGAAATAAAACATAAATTATTTGGAAGATTCAATCTTAATAATTACTTCATATGAACTTTTATCTAATAGCATCGCAAGTCACTATATTTTGTCATACTCGAAAGAGATAATATGTATTTGAAAGACTTTTTGTAATTGACATTTTCATAGGTTCATCTTGATTGATCATAATTGCTTTGGAGGTTTTATTAATTTTGCGTGTCAAAATTGATCAAATAATTATATAAAATATTTTTCGTTTCATCTTCCGGTAATACTCCTTTATATTAAATGTACTGGTCATGATGATTGACACCAATAAATGGAACAACTGATTTTTTAAATTTATTTTTCTTATAGGGGAGGGTGACATCAAAACCTAACATCGCCACCAAATTACAGATAAGAAGTTTTTGACATATTATCCATAAATCGGAGATACATAATATCCCGCTTTCAACAACATCCATTTTAAAGTAGTGATCGTCATTCATGAATATCTTCTCTTAAAAATATTTTAAAATTCTTAACATTCTTTTACTACATTTTTTTCCTTTGACATAGAATAAACTTTGTATTGTCATGCGGTAATATCCACTTCAGCAGAGCCACTAACAAATTTGACCACCTTTGTAATTTTTAAAGATTTTTGACCATTTTGATGTAGTTCAGAAATTAAATTCTTGCATAATGTGACACTCACTATGAGATCTATAATTTATTACTTTTGAGAAAGTGTGAGTAAGGTCGTTATTGTGTATAAAACTTATCAACAATCCACTAACCATTCTCTATTGATATTTTACTTTACAATATATTTTAGTATCTTGGCTATATTTGACATCTTTTACAATTTGTCAGTTAACTTTTGGATATTTTTTTCTTCTTCGCAATATACAATTTTTTTCTTAGAACGTCATTTGTAACTCTTGACCTGACCAAATCACCCATGTAAATTATAATTACCCTTTATAGTGGGTAAGTGCTGAAAAAAGATAAGATTCATTCATCGTGGAAAAAACATATCCAAGTATTGGTTGTATATGTCTGGACATAGCAATTATTATGCTTTTATAAATTTTCTTGAATATATCTAAAATTTGAATTATAACTAACAAATGGTATAAATGTAATTTTTGACCTCAATCTCTTCGATATGCGTCATAAAAAATCTACAAACAAAATTATAGGACATTCTCACAAGTAGTTGGTGCTTACAGCAAAAACAATTAAGATTTGCAAGAAATAAATTTGAGAAAATTAAGGTTAAAAAAATTCAAACAGCCAACAAGTTAGTAAAATTACCAGTATAACAATAAATATGGTAAGCAATCATGCATGTTTTTGTACTTTTGATAAAACTGGATATGAATTCTCGTAAGAAACGATAAGAAATCAAAACTATTTTAGGAACTAGATAATGTAAAATCTAATACAAACAAGACCAAGAGGACGTAAAGACAATTCACCTTAATGTTAATGTTCGTATTATATTATTAAAGAAGTAGTATTTTTTCTACTTGGGTGGATAACATTCTAAAGTGTCATGTATGAACTATTTTCCCTATCATATAAGTTCTTTCGTATGAGCTAGAGGCGTATTTTCAAGCACCGAAAAAGAATTTTAGTGTTTGTGCTTTATTTGAAATTTGAGGAAAGTTGTAATCTTGCTGAAACTACTAGTTTTGTTTTAGAGAATTAATCACAAAGTCTTCATTAAATTGAGAATTACTTAATCTGTTATGTTCGACAAAGTACTCACAGAAAGACAGTATACCACTGTTATCATTGTTTGCATCTCATAATATTAAAATAAGTTTATAATTTAAATATGAAGTTGGACTAGGATTAAGGAAAAGCTTCATGTATTCCTCTTTAACCAGCACTATAACTATGACCTATGTCATAATATCTTGTTGCCTTTTCATATAGTTTTTGTTTTTCTATAGATGCCTAACAATAATTTCTCGGGGTAAGTTCAGATTCATTCATCATGAGTTCAATTATTCATTTCAAAAGTACTTTATTTGCATCCAACTGATGAACAACATCTTCAAATTTTTTGTAAAGCTCTTCCGTCCAAGCACATCTTTTTTAATCAGTTCATCACGAATAAAGCAAATAAAAAGTTTCAAAAAGAATAGTTGAACTCATGAATAAGTCTGAGCTTACTCGGAAAATTATTGTTAGGCATTTTTAAAACTACAAAAACTTTATGAAAAAGCAGCAGGATATCTTAACAAAAGGTCGTATTTATAATGTTAGTCAAAAAATGATACATGAAGTTTTCCTAAATCCTACATCAACTGCAAATTCAAATTATAAAGATATTTGATATTATGAGATGCAAACAATAATAATGGTGACAAAGGTATAATGTCGTTTAGCGAGAATTTTCCAAAATTTAGACACGTTAAGCAATTCTCGACTGAATGAAACCTTTGTGATTGACTCTCTAAACCAACAAAACTTTTGGTATCAATAAAATTAAAGTTTTTCTCAAATATCAAATTAGGGACAAACACCCAACCTCTTTTCGGTGCTTGGAAATACGACATTAGTGGGTGGAAAATCCTAGAGGAAGAGTGATGAAATAAGAAGTTAAATATCAAAACACATATGTTAATTGAAGAGTTTTTGTGTAAGTACAAATATTTATTTACTTTCTCGTTTTAGTACCAAAACCACTTCTTAAATACAAATGACTTTAATATGTTATAGTAATTATTATCCACGCCATTAAATTTTTCATTTAATCTTAGCCAAATTTTGTGCAAAGTGGGCAAAACATTCAATCAAAATGCTTCTAATTTTATCTTGAATTCATTAAGTTGAATTATTTTTGAAATAGAGTCGAAATAGAATAAATTTATGGACAAATAACGGTGTGAGATAAATTTCTTACCTATTAATCACCACGGCCATTCATCATCTTGTTTTGACCCTTTGTTGTTGCCATCCAAATTCCAATAATCGGCATTTCCGTCGCATCAATTCTTTCATTTGAATACATTCTTATTATGATTACACAAAATTGTATCCAATTCTAGAATGGCGAAACCTAGGGTTTTCTAAGACAATAGAAGAAAAGGAACTGAAAAAGATGGAGAAATTGTTGTATCCTTTTCAAAATAGGCGAGAAAACAAAAAAATATATAAATTGTGAGAGTGAAGCGAGCGATGGATCTAGAAGTATCTAGAATTATCGATATTTCTTAGTAATTTATCAGATGGATCTAGAAGCATCTAAAAATTAACATGATGGATCTTGAAGTATCTAGAAGTTTCGGTATTACCAAAATGTGAATAACATGTAAACCGTTACGGTTTACATATTTGTACACAATGATCACTAAAGTTTTAAAAAAATTCATTTCAATCATCAAAGTATATATCTTTATACACTTTAAACATTATTTGCCTCGAGGAACCAAAGTTTCTAGTTTTATTTTCGTTTTCTTTTAATGGTTTTTCCAAAACAAAGGATCCCTGCTTATAATCCCATCTTTCACCTTTCCACCATCCAACTGAAGTAAACAAATGAATGTACAAAATTATTGTATATTTAGAGTATTAATTTAGTTATTAAATAGATTATATGTAGTTTGCCAGCGATATCCTACAAAATGCACTTGTTGATATTTTGCCTCTCGAGGTTGATTGCAGTATCTCATTGCTTTGTGTAATATTCCGTAATTTTTAGAATGAGATTAATAATAGAATAATAGAATAAAAAGAATTAAAATTAGATAAGGACCATGATTTAAAATTTGAATTAGACTAACGGGCCTAAAATTTGGATCAGATTCTAATATGGATGACTTGTGTGTTTCAATATAAAGTCAATTAGAGGCTCAAAAAGGCTAATTAAGATCTGATCGGGTTTTGAGGTAAGTTTTCGATCGATCTTGCTAGTATTTTTGAAATTGTAAGTCATGTGTCTATATTTGATTATCAAAATTTGGGCTAAGTAATGATATATTTGAAAGTATTATGTGTTATGGAATATGTATCGATGTATATGTATGATGTCTAGACGATAATTTGAGATCTCTGATTTATGCTATGGTTTGTGAAAATATCGAATAAGAACTTAGGACCACAGTCGCCGGATTGTAGTGACAATTTTGTGAAAATTTAGGACCGGTATCACCAGTTTGTAGTGATCGTGGCATGGATTATGGATTTTGAATTATTGTTGTTTATGTGATATGTGTATTGTGTGTATCTAATAAGAATAAGAATGTGTATCGAAAGTGTGTGTTTCGTATATCGTATCATATAGTTTATCGTATTTTGTTATATGTGTATATTTTACTTGGCCTACTAGTTGGAACGATTGGTTTCTTGCTGGGATGTTTAGCTCATTACTTACAATTTCAGGTTTCGTCAATTTCGACTGGGATAGCATTGAATTTTCGAGACCTTAAAATTGGAGTAGATTGACTTTTGGACTTCCACTTTTAGTTGCGCTTGTGTAATAGTCTCCTTTGTAATAGAATTTCGTATTAGTATATTTGTTTTGTATTAGTTTTGATTTAAAATTAATAGTCCGGAAGTGCGGGCTGTGATAAAAAAATTTACAGTTGGTATCAAGAGAGTGTATTAGGTATGTGACTAGTACATTCCCTAAGATTTGATCTTGTGGACCATTGATAAGTTTGACCTATAGGATATTAGAGGGAGTAGAAGTATAGATTTATTATGAATTTGGGGACTAAATTCTTTTTATGGAGGATAGTGTGTTATATTCCGTAATTTTTAGAATTAGATTAATAATAAAATAATAGAATTAAAAGAATTAAAATTAGATAATGACTAGGATTTAAAATTTAAATTAGACTAATGAGCCTAAAATTTGGATCAAATTCTAATAAGGATAACTTGTAGGTTAAGATATAATGTTTTGTATCGTTATAAATACACCTTATTCGTCTTCCTCATTTTTATTCATTAAAATTCGTAGGGGCTTTCCTTCATAAATCAGAAGTCTTGTAAAATTCGTAGAAACTTCATCGTAAGTCAGAATTCAGTGATCCTATATTTTTCGGAAAGCTCTTTTCGTTCTCTACAAATTTCTTTTTTTGTTTGTTTCAATATAACGTAGTTTAAAGGGTTAAAAAGGCTAATTCAGATCTGGTCGGGTTTTGAGGCAAGTTTTCGATCGAACTTTCTAGTGTTTTTGAAATTGTAAGTCATGTGTCTATATTTGATTATCAAAATTTTGGCTAAATAATGATATATTTGAAAGTATTATGTGTTATAGAATATGTATCAATGTATATGTGTAATTTCTAGACGATAATTTGAAATCTCTGATTTATGCCATGGTTGGTGAAAATATCGAATAAGAACTTAGGACCGCAGTCACCGGATTGTAGTGACAGTTTTGTGAAAATTTTGGACTGTTATCACCGGTTTGTAATGGTCGTGGCATGGATTGTAGATTTTGAATTATTGTTGTTTATGTGGTATGTGTATTACATATATCGAATAAGAATAAGAATGTGTATCGAAAGTGTGTGTTTCGTATATCGTATCATATAGATTATCGTATTTTGTTATATGTGTATATTTTACTTGGCCTCCTAGTTGGATCGATTGGTTTCTTGTTGGGTTGTTTAGCTCATTACTTACAATTTCAGGTTTCGTCGATTTTGACTAGGATAGCATTGCAGTTTTGAGACCTTAGAATTGGAGTAGTTTAACTTTTGGACTTTCGCTTTTAGCTGCTCTTGTTTAATAGTCTCCTTTGTAATAGAATTTCGTATTAGTAAATTTGTTTTGTATTAGTTTTGATTTAGAATTAATAGTCCGAAAATGCAGGGTGTTACAAAAAATTTACAGTTGGTATCAAGAGCATGTTGTCCTTCGAAGTGTATTAGGTATGGGACTAGTACATTCCCTAAAATTCGATCTTGTGGACCATTGTTAAGTTTGACCTATAGGATATTAGAGGGAGTAAATGTATAGGTTTATTGTGAATTTTGGGACCAAATTCTTTTTAAGGAGGGTAGTATGTAATATTTTGTAATTTTAGAATTTATTTAATATAATAATAGAATAAAAAGAATTAAAATTAGATTAGGATTTAAAATTTGAATTAGATTAATGGGCCTAAAATTTGGATCAGATTCTAATAAGGATAACTTGTAGGTTAAGATATAGGATTTTGTATCATTATAAATACACCCTATTCGTCTTCCTCGTTTTTATTCATTAAAATTCGTATGGGCTTTTCTTCATAAATCAGCAGTCTTATAAAATTCGTATGGGCATTTCTTTAGAAAATTCATCGTAAGTCAGAATTCAGTGATGCTGGACTTTTCAGAAATCTCTTTTCATTCTCTACAACTTGCATTTTTTTGGTTTCAATATAACGTCATTTAGAGGGTCAAAAGACTAATTCAGATCTGGCCGGGTTTTGAGGTAAGTTTTCGATCGATCTTGCGAGTGTTTTTGAAATTGTAGGTCATGTGTCTATATTTGATTATCAAAATTTGGGCTAAGTGATGATATATTTGAAAATATTATGTGTTATAGAATATGTATCGATGTATATGTGTGATTTCTAGAGGATAATCTGAGATCTCTGATTTATGTCATGGTTTGTGAAAATATCTAATAAGAACTTAGGACCATAGTCACCAGATTGTAGTGAGAGTTTTGTAAAAATTTAGGACCGTTATCACCAGTTTGTAGTGGTCGTGGCATGGATTGTGGATTTTGAATTATTGTTGTTTATGTGTGTTTGGCCTTTAACCAACTGTAGAGGGGGCTGAATACAGTTAGTATAATCAATTCGAAAAAACTTCAACAGAATCAATAGTTTTTATATAATATGATAAAAACTTATTACACATGAAGTTTCTCGAAAGGATAAATAAATATCCTTGAGAGCTGCTAGGTTATGCGAAAGATATAACAATGTCGCAATGCTTATAGCATGAACCTAAATTATGCTTTATATAGAGCACAACTACCAATGTATAAGGAATCATATTCTATTAACAACAAGGAAACCTATACTATTGCTTCTGAGATAAAGTCCTTCACTGCCTTAAAGTTCTTGTTTCTGTTTCCTCTTCAAAGATCAACTAATATGACAAATAATGATTTCATTATCCATTGACATCATCATCATCCGTCGAAATTGTTATCTGTCGAATACCAACATTGGTTGATGTCATCATCATCCGTTGATGTACTTCATCATCATCCGTTTATGCTTGTAATCATCATCCGTTGATGCTTCTGATAGTTTCTGTTTGATATCATCAATTGCTCCTAACAATCTCCCCCTACTTGTTCATTATGGAATTATGGACAAGTTCCAATTGATGATGTCAAAACTATCTAAATGCAGGAATCAAGTATGCATATCCAATCTTGCTTCAGTGAATATCAGACTTTAATTCTTCATCATGAACTGCTTCTTTAACTTGAGCAATGTTAGAGGTTAATCCCACTTTCTCAGCTTAGAATGCTTCCAGAATCTTCTTTCCTTTGATCAGCTTGGATGATTTCTGCTTCGAATAATTTTTTTTCAGCTTTGTCTTTATTCGTTGAAATTCTTTGACTTTTCTTCCATCTTCTCCTTTCTTTAAGCTTCATGTCAGCAGTTTCAATAGCTTATGATCTGAGAGATCTTTCATCTTCTACCTGACTGATTTCCCTTATAATTATACCTCTGGTTGGTCTGTTAGAAGGATCATCTTCATAAGGTACTTGAGAACCAATAGCAATATCAACATTTGTTGTCTTCGTAGAATTTTTAAAGTCTTCCTCTGTTTGCCTTAGTTGTTCAAGATCAACTCCAGGATTTTCTTTTGCAAATATTCTTCTACTCACCTCAGAGTCAAATAATTGAATCTTTGGATCCTTATAGAATAGAGTTGTCTTTCTTCATTTAACTTTAAGAGTTTGAAGATATTGGTTTGCTTCAAGACCAGCTTCTTTCTCGAGAATACATTGGTCTTCATCAGCAACAGTTTTGACTCATGAAGATTGTTGTATTTTAGTAGTCATAGTCAATTCTTCAACTCTTCTTTCATTCCACTTGCTTTCTCTTTTTTTCTAGACTTAAATCTAGTGATTGCTTTTGATGAACCACTAAGTCCAACTAGCTCTTCGCCCTTTTTCCTTTTGATCACCTTCTGTTCCCCCTTATTACCTTCATCAGAATTTTCATCATCAATACTTATCAATGACAGTTGTTTACATTTAGATTTATTAATTTTCTCCCACTTTTTGGCATCATCACCAAGTAGTAGAGAAAGAATCATCTCCATTGAATTATGTATTTCGGTAAGTTGATCAGACATTTGAGCTTGATGAACTTCCAATCTAGCTTGACTGTCTTCAATTGCAATTTGTCTGGTAACTATTGGTGAAATTTGTTTCTGAATTTCCTGATGACTAGTCAGCTTTGAAGCAATAAGTGATTCTTTAATCTGATTGATTTGCGTAGTAGTTGCTTCATGAGCAGTGTGTAAGGATCTGACAACCAAAGTTGATGCTTTCAGATGATTTAGCATATCGGGATTTGTAATCTTTTGTTCTGCTGTTTCCAGATGTTCAACATCTCGATTTCTGGAAATAGGATATGGAGCATCTTTCCAATGAGAATTCCAGAGATTATCAGAATAATCCTGCTTCTTGTTAGCATCTAACTCGTTCATTTTTTTTGGTCTTACATGCATAGGCATATCTTCAGGAAATAAAAGATCATTCTCAAGATCTAACATAGCATTAGATACATGAGTTTCCTTACCATCATTAGATTCTTCAATAGCAGCTGGATCTTAGACTAATTTCTGAACTTTATCTTCAGCTTCAGTATGCTGAATAGAATGAGAAATTGATCCAGTGGCTTTAGAATCTTCAACACCTTCAGTAGTCATCTCCACATCTTCAAGTATTGTAGATAAATGAATTGGAGCTTCAATAACTTCCAGAACTTCAGTTCTCGTAACATGTTGTGGTGATTCTTAAATGGATGAATCTTTATGAATGGACTTTTATGCTACTACATCTTCAACAACAATAGGGATTTCCTCAGGTGATGGAAAAGTAGAATGAATGGACTATTTTTCAACAAAAATAGGGATTATCTCATATGGTGGAATATTAGAATGTATGGACTGCAAGAAAGTATCAGTACTTAGACTTGTAGGGAGATTAAATACATTTGACACATCAGAGTGTTCCTTAGATTTAACAGACTGTTGTTCAACATCTGTTCCTTTAGTACTCTGAGATTCTGTAAACATATAGCAAATGAAACTTAATCTCTCTATTATTTTACAGTAGTCTCACTACTCTTCACACAAACATCTCATGACTTTTAATAGTCAGAGCTTCCTCACAAAGATTACTAAATCCTATCTCTCATCTACCTATCCTTTTGCCAGGAAGGATCCCGCCTCTCTTAAATTATGTGTTTCTCTCAATCTTTTCACACATATCACAGAAAAAGGCTCAGAAAGATTTTCCTACAGAAATAAAAGGTGGCTAAAAAGGGTGATTTGTGATCATACAACTAGAGGTAGTCCTTAATTAAGGTCTAGATCTAATCATGTCAACAAGATTTATATCATGAAAAGCATACTATAAATGATGAAAGAACTAAATCAGTATTTAAAATAAATTTTGATAAAGTAACACTAGTATTTATACGTTGTGAATTCACAATTAGGCTCATAGTAAATACTGTGGTTATTACAGTTGTTGTTCATCAATAATGAGAACCTCCATTTGAATTGGAAAGGATTTGATCAGGTTACTATCATGTACCATGATCTCAAACCTTTGTTCTTTTTGCAAAGAACCAACACTTGAATGTGTTTAATGAAAGCTATCATAGATTCTTCAGCAAAAACTGATGAAACCTCCGTGTCTCTGTTAGATCATCAAGATCTACCTCAGCAAGAAGTCTCTAACCAACTAAAAGTTGTGTCTGAGTGGTGAACATAATTCAAGAATTATGACACTTGATTTTTGGCAATATTTGAGAAAAGTATTCAAGTGTTTCAGTTGTAAGAAGAAATTTAAGATGTAAGATATATGAAATTTGAGATTGAGTGTCGACAACTTTCTTGATCAGGAAAAGAAAGTTTCAAAAGATTTTGAATTGTAAGCAACACTCAAAAAATTATAACCCTTAGTGATTAAAAATTAAATCTTTCCTTAAATCTTCTTCTTTAACAACGGTTACTTCCTGTAGTGCTCAATCTGTATTGAAGTGTCACATGAACTTAAACAGAGATTAGTTTATTCATATGCACTATGAAAAATATCACAAATTTAGCATGCAGTACTGACTTAACATTTAACATTTAAGAACATTTAAGCACACATACAAGAAGTAATTAAGCAATCATTTAATGAAGCAAAAGAAGCTTAAATATTTTTATTAATTAAGAAGTAGAATACAATATTTTCATAAAATTGCAATCTATGAAAGACACTGACGTTTGGGATCTTGTCGACTTGCCTAAAGGCTCAAAACCTATTGGTTGCAAATGGGTATTTAAAACCAAAAGGGATTCGAGTGGTAACATCGAAAGATATAAGGCTCATCTAGTCGCTAAAGGATTCACTCAAAAGAAAGGTATCGACTACAATGAGACTTTCTCTCCGGTTTCCACGAAAGACTCATTTAGAATTTTTATGGCACTTCTGTCTCATTATGATCTAGAGCTACATCAGATGGACGTAAAGACGGCGTTTCTCAATGGAAACATTGGCGAGACAATTTATATGGTGCAACCAGAAAACTTTGTCATTGGAGATCCAACGACTGTGGTTTGCAAATTAATGAAGTCCATCTATGGTGTCAGGCAGGCTTCTCGTGAATGGTATCACAAATTTTATCAAGTAATCACATCATATGGTTTCAAAGTGAACTTGGTGGAACATTGTGTATATCAAAAGTTCAGTGGGAGCAAATCTATCTTTCTTCTCTTATACGTTGATGACATCTTACTTGCTACTATTGATATAGGCTTATTGCACGATACCAAGAAATTTCTCACTAGTCAATTTGAGATGAAGGACCTTGAGAACGCCTCCTTTGTATTAGGAATTCAGATACATCGAGATCGCTCTCGAGGTATTCTTGGATTGTCACAAAAGAGCTATATCGAAAAGATCCTGAAAAGGTATGACATGAAAGATTGTGCACCAATGGATACACCCGTGTCTAAAGGAGACAAATTTAGTCTCAAACAGTGTCCTAAGAATGAACTTGAGATAAGGGAAATGCAAAGGATACAATATGCATCAGCGGTGGGAAGCCTAATGTATGCTCAAGTTTGTACTCGTCCTGACATAACATTCATTGTTGAAATGTTGGGAAGATATTTGAGTAATCCGGGAATGGAGCAATGGAAAGCAGTGAAACGAGTCTTACGGTATTTGAAGAAAACAAAAGACTATATGCTCACATACAGGAAATCAGATCATCTAGAAATCATTGGATATTTAGATTCTGACTTTGGAGGATGCAGAGATGAAAGAAAATCTACTTCGGGCTATGTTTATCTACTGGCTGGTGGAGCGATTTAAGGGAGATCTGCCAAACAGACGCTCATAGCTTCATCCACCATGGCTGCAGAATATATAGTATATTTTGTGGCATCCAATCAAGCTTTATGGCTGCGAAACTTTGTCACTGGTTTGCATATCCTTGATGGTGTTGAAAGACCATTAAAGATATTTTGTGATAATAAATCATCAGTGGAGTATTCAAACAACAATAGGAGCACTACAGATGCATAACATATAGATATTAAGTTCCTAGTTGTTAAGGAAAAGATTCAGAGTGGACAGATTTCGATAGAGCACATTGTACTAACTCCATGATTGCGGATCCGCTCACTAAGGCGTTAACACCTAAGGTCTTTCGTAAGCATACTGCTCATATGAGTGTTACCTTATGTGATACTTTGGTTTAGTGGGAGTTTGTATTTTGGTGTTTTATGTAATGAACATTGAGTTATTTATGTTCTACAAAATACAGTTGATGGATTTTTATTAAATGTCACTCTACTTTTGTTCAATTTTCTTATTGTGGTTTAACATTGAGTTGAGAAAATTGGAATCAATCTTGTTAGAGATTGCCTAAGAACTAGTTGGAAATAGACATTATATAGATCACATTGCATGTAATTTCCATGCCACTTATCCATGCATTGATTCATGTCGTTGAATATATTTGTGTGGTGACCCTGGAAGGTTTAGTCACGTAAAGTTTGTGACGAATGCCGCCATAATCTCATACATATATAGTAGACGGACCGAATTGTTTTGGTAAAATCTAAGGACGATGAATAGCATAAAGTTGCGCACTAAAGTTTTGTATAATTGATTCTGGATTCATATAAAGCCCAAGTGGGAGATTGTTATTATTATTTTTAATAATAATAATTATTTTATGGGCTACATATAAATATATCAATTATATTTGCTATTTATTATATTGGGTTAAATTAAGTGATCAAATAAGAAACCCAATTAGATTTTAATTTATATATGGTATAGACCTAATAAGTGGATACCTAATACCAGACCCAATTAAATTATAATGGAAGATTTAATTAGGTGGTATATAAAAGGGTTATAGTCCCCAATATATCAAATACACGTAATGGCTTATCTTTTACCCATCAGAGAGAGCCATTGAGAAAATCCTAAGGAGTACTTGGTTAAGGAAGACAATAATCAAGAATATTATTCAGATTCAGATATCGTTACAATTATAGCCTTATGGATTATGGTACGCTTTCATCTTCGGTTTTAATCTCGATAATTAGATACGATGATTACGGTCCTTAGCTCTATCTTAGAGAATTATATGTTTATAGAATTGCTAGATTCTATCACATTCCTCAACAATATTTATCATGATCATTCTCTTTGAGAACAGTTTAAACTTGTCTCTGCAAGTGCCTAACAAATTTCTATCCGTGGATGGAAAAGAAACAAAATGCAATAATTGTATAATCGTATAATGCAATAATTACTAATGAGTTTTTATGTGGTTGGGTTGCTAGAAGAAGTTTGTAGTTTCTGCATAGCCTGGTTAACCTGTCTTGTTTGTAGTTCAGTTTTTCTTTCTAGATAAAATTTATACATGCTCTTCAACTTTTAATTTTTGCCCTTTCTGTTTGGAATATTTAATTGGGCTTAATTAACAAAGGTATTTAAAAATGCTAGCTCTATGTTTGGATGAGAAGTAACCAATCTCATGTAGAAGCACATCTGACACTACAAGAAAATAGGGTAAAACCGACCGGACATAACCGACCGACGTCGATTTGGTCACCTTAAAACCGACCGACGTCAGTGGTCGGTTATATGCCAACTAAATGACATCGTATCGATGACGTGACACACATAAAATTGACCATCCACTGTGGTCGGTTTTATTGAAAAAATGACACCGTTTTATATCCCTCATTTCTTGATTTTGGGCAAAAAATTAAAAAGACACCAGTGATTGAGGATTGAAGTGGAAGAGTTTTAAAAAATTGTAAGTTCTTTCCATATTTTGTAATTAATGTGTGTGTGTGTGTTTATGTTGGTGTATGTATTAAATGTTGTTGTATGTATTTAATGTTTTTATTTTTTTTATATAGTGTTTGTTGTGAGAATTGAAGTTTGGTAGTAGATAATTTGTAAGTTAGTTTCATTTATTGTAATTATAGTGTGTGTGTATGTATTTTATGAAATACATGAATAACTATGAGATTAATGATAAATTATTTGTTAAATATGTTTTTTTTTAATTTTAAAAAATATTATTGTAGATGGAAACCATTGATCGAAGTTGGATTGGTAACCAATTGCAAAGCGATAAAATTTCATTGACCCCGGAATATAGAATTGGTGTAGAAATTTTTTTAAAATTTGCTAGCGAAAATGGAATGGAAGATGGCACAATGAAGTGTCCGTGTAAACGTTGTAAAAATTTGAATTGGTTAAAGATTGATGATGTTAGATTTCATTTACGTTTACCGTGTGGACATAACCGACCACCTACGGTCGGTTATGACTCAGTGCACAGTGACCCCACATTTGAATAAAATGCCCAGGAACTTAACCGACCACTATGTTTGTCGGTTATGAGAGTTAAACCCGACCAAAAGTCATAACCGACCAGGCTAAAACCGACCATGCCCTATGGTCGGTTATGACTATTTTAACCGACCTTGTTGTCTCTTAACCGACCGTTTTTGACTGTCGGTTTTGTCCTGTTTTCTTGTAGTTACACAAGAAATGGAAGCTAAAAGACTTGTTGTTTCGAAATGCATCCGAGGGTCATGAAACCAACAAGAAATATGATTTTCTGAGGAAAATTAAAGACGATGATTCGAAGAATTCGAGCAGAAACAAAAAGAGTAAAGAGAAGGCGCCTTTGTAAGCTCATGAACGGCATTACAGGGTGAACATAGCAGCAGCAGAGGAATTGAAAAGGAGAACTTACTTGCCTTACAAGCAAAACCTGACGATTGGTTGCATGAATATTGATGCTGCTGGTGTTAGAGACCCCTCTAGGACAACAATTAAATCTTAATTATTATAATAATCCCTCCGTCCCACTCAATTGTTTTCCCTCCGCCCCACTGAATTCTTTACATATTTTTTTCTGCGCATTTTAATTCTACTATAAAATATAGTTTTGTCATTTACTTTTAAAATTTTCTTTTTCTGTATAAATTAGATTAAATATTATTTTTTATTTAAAAAAATATTTAAACATACTTAGGAAACCATATTTTACGAGAGGCTTAAAATACGTGGCGAATTCTCGTTCTCCAATGTAAACAACAAGTGGGACCGGTAGAGTATTGTTTATCTAAGATCATTATTCAATATTTGTTATTGGGATTCTTAAATTTGTTATTCACAATCTTTTTGTCCATTGTTGTCCACTTTATATTTAGTACCTATAGTCCAAATGAAATGATCTGGCCATGAAACCAGTAAACACAGAAGATGATATTTTGAATTTATATGTCTTGTATGTAACATCAAAACCGAAAACACCACCAAACTGTAGATCAAAAGGTTTTGATCTTTCTTCTTTTAAAAATGCACTCCTTAATATATTGTATTTAGAAGATCCATTATGAGGTAGTGATTAATATCCATGGAGTCTTATCTTAAAAATGTTTCATAATTTCATAACATTATATCCTACATTATTTTGACTCTTTGATCTCATATAGTTGTTGCATTCTCTTGAGTCAATAATTAATTCAAAAGAGTCACTCACTACGCCATATATAGATGGTCAGATGTAATTTTGTCCTGTTGTTACATTACACCCTTATAAAATGTTATATTAGGCCTAATACAACGCGTATTGACCATTATACCCGTGAGTGTGTGAGTGCTGCGTTTGATAGCTAATGCAAAGGTTTTGATGTCAAATGTAACCGTAAGTAAAGTATTGGATTAAGGCCCTAAAAACACTAAACTAAATTGATAAAATGCAACACTAAACTGTGTTGTATCAGCTTTCGGATAACCCGATTGAAATGAGTCGAAGTATGGGGCTCACAACTGCCATGGATGCAGTGCCATGTCAGTAGTGGGCCCATATTGTGGGGCCCGCTGAGACCCACCGCTGACATGTCCTTATCGATGTGTCGCTGTGGGCCCACCTATCTAATGCAACATAAATCTTTAATCTAATGTGACAGTTTTTCTCTGATGGAACACTGCAATTTTCTTTATTGCAATTTTTAGAATCAAAAGTTATACTCTACACCTTTAATGTTATACTTTTTAACAATCATTAATAAGTAAAACCATTTTCAAGTGGTACGCAAGTATTAATTTTGGTTTTACCAATTTTTTGTATGACCAACTTTTGGTTTCATTTATTCATTCATATATATCTTATAATTCTATTTTTTTATGTCTTTTAATTCTTAAAAACCTTTGGTTACACCTTTATTTTATTAATGTATGTATATTTATACTTCTACATGTCTTATAATTTTATTAAGTTCGATTTTATTTTTGTTATCTTGTACTTCTGTATGTCTTATGATTCTAGTTTTATTTTTGTATTTTTATACTTCTACATGTCTTATGATTTTATTAAGTTTGTTTTTATTTTTATTTCACCCTTTTGGCTTTAACATTTGTGTTTGTAATTCTCTTTTGTATTGCTAATTCAATATATTATACATTTTTTTATCGTAGGTAACCCGCAACCGCTACACTTTGGGTGCGCATTGGGTAAATCCTACGGGCTCACGCAATAGCCTGCAGACCACGCGAACCACGGGCTCACACAATAGCCTGCAAACCACGCGAACCAAGGTAAACCGTATTTAAGCGACAAGCTCTGGCTCAGAAGACATAATCATAAATTCTACTCCCGTCGGATTCGAACCTGTGGCCATGAGGATAGTTTCCTCTCTTTAACCAACTGAGACAACCCTTGCGGGCTATTATACATTTTTGGTTTCATCAACTTTTTATTTCACCCCTTTTTGAATTTCATTATAAATCTAAATGTATAATTTTTATTTTTTTTACTTTTATGTGACTTATAACTTATATATATTATTTTACTTATTTTTTAATTGCATTTCTTATATTGATTTCAACTCAGTAACATTATTTGTCGTATGACTCAATAGTATAATTTAATAAGATAATAATTATAATCTTTTTATTATAATCATACCATAGATATTGTACTCAACAGTTTGGGCTGCGTTTTCTGAGTAAAAGTTAGAAATTTTGACATGGCGCATATATTATTATGATTTTTAAAAATTATTTAAATAAATTAACTCGGCCTGGATTATCCACTATTATGTAACAGTTTTGCCTTATATTGTTACAATAGATATTATTTAAAGGTAACAAAAACATTTACTTTTGCAACACTAATACTAGAAGCAAATGTAAGTAGTGAAAATAACATTGGAATACATTATTTGTAAATATGCAATTCCCATTAAATTCAATCATTATTAAATCAATTCACAATCCATTCAAAATCCAACCACCAATTCAAAACATCATCACAATCAGCCACCATTTCACCGATAATAGTCACCACCCCAACAATAAACTACCACTATTAACTACATCATCAAATCGCAAACAACCCAACAAAACTTATATATAGTCTCAGCAAAATTACAACTAACCTCAAATTTCAAATTAGCACAAGCACCTAAATCTCTTTGGGTGCTTAAAAGTATGTCATTATCACCCAGTTTTGGGTGTAAGTCCTTAACGAAGAGTGATGATGGGGGATAATGTCGATTTTTACAATTAAGTGTAAACTCCAAATTTTATACTTGTGCAGTCTGGGCCCCCACTTGATTTTTCTAATTTAGTGGGATAATTTGACCTTTTGGATTTACGTGCTTGTAAACTGCCACAAACTGAGCATGCCTCACATCCACGTGATTGTAATGCATTTGGTCTTGTTGGAACTTCTGATCATATATGTGACGATGCTTTTCAAACATGTGATAAAGAGTTCCTACAAGACTAAACACATGGACGTGAGGCATGCATAGTTTATGACAATTTATAAGAACGTAAATCCAAATGAGAAAATTATGTAACTAAATTAGCAAAACTAAGTATTGGGCCAGACTGCATAATAGTAAAATCATTTCCTCACTTGAGTAAAAAATTATTTTAAAAATTATAAAAATATGTAGAGTTATAAAAACATGTAGCTAACTCTAAATTATTCACCACATAGAATTTAATTCAAAATAAAAATAAATTTTTAATATAAAATTAGTGTAAAGTATTTTAAATTTTAAAAAAAACTTATTTTTGATTTTTTTAGGATATTAATAACTTATTTTCAAATAATTTAAAAGATTTATGTAACTTTGAAATTATAATTGTGAATCAAGCTGAAAATACAATTTTTTGTCATATTTGGAATTCAACATAATAATATACTAAAATAAATCCTAAAATATTACTTGTTATCCCATGCTCCCTGATCCGGCCGGAGACTTCTAAGATATTTAGTTTTATATTTTTAGTGTTAGTTTATGTGTGTATAATACATGTGCATATCCCATAAACATGAGGTGTTTGGGTGTTGTTTTCAATTCACTCTCATCCCCCAAAGGACGCCTTTGTATGGATATTGTTCGGTAGCATTAAATAAAATATTAGAAATAAAACATAAATTAATTTGGAAGATTCAATCTTAATAATTACTTCATATGAACTTTTATCTAATAGCATCGCAATCACTATATTTTGTCGATAACATATTTTCTCGTAAACTAGTCCACCTACTTTTGAAATCTTTAATAGCTTTACTAAACACCTATTTAGAAAATATTTTCTCAGTATGCCAAACACAATATGATTAAATATTCTCAATAACATGCTTGTAACTTGCCATACTCGAAAGAGATAATATGTATTTGAAAGACTTTTTGTAATTGACATTTTTATAGGTTCATCTTGATTGATCATAATTGCTTTGGGTGTTTTATTAATTATGCGTGTCAAAATTGATCAAATAATTATATAAAATATTTCGTTTCATCTTCCGGTAATACTCCTTTATATAAAATGTACTGGTCATGATGATTGACACCAATAAATGGAACAACTGATATTTTAAATTTATTTTTCTTATAAGTGAGGGTGACATCAAAACCTAACATCGCCACCAAATTATAGATAAGAAGTTTTTGACATATTATCCATAAATCGGAGATACATAATATCCCGCTTTCAACAACATCCATTTTAAAGTAGTTATCGTCATTCATTAATATCTTCTCTTAAAAATATTTTAAAATTCTTAACATTCTTTTACTACATTTTTTTCCTTTGACATAGAATAAACTTTGTATTGTCATGCGGTAATAACAACTTCAGCAGAGCCACTAATAAATTTGACCACCTTTGTAATTTTTATAGATTTTTGACCATTTTGATGTAGTTCAGAAATTAAATTCTTGCATAATGTGACACTTACTATGAGATCTATAATTTATTACTTTTGAGAAAGTGTGAGTAAGGTCGTTATTATGTATAAAACTTATCAACAATCCACTAACCATTCTCTATTGATATTTTACTTTACAATATATTTTAGTATCTTGGCTATATTTGACATCTTTTACAATTTGTCATTTAACTTTTGGATATTTTTTTCTTCTTCGCAATATACAATTTTTTTCTTCGAACGTCATTTGTAACTCTTGACCTTACCAAATCACCCATGTAAATTATAATTACCCTTTATAGTGCGTAAGTGCTGAAAAAAGATAAGATTCATTCATGGTGGAAAACACATATCCAAGTATTGGTTGTATATGTCTGGACATAGCAATTATTATGCTTTTATAAATTTTCTTGAATATATCTAAAATTTGAATTATAACTAACAAATGGTACAAATGTAATTTTTACTTCAATCTCTTTGATATGCGTCATAAAAAATCTACAAACAAAATTATAGGACATTCTCACAAGTAGTTGGTGCTTACAGCAAAAACAATTAAGATTTGCAAGAAATAAATTTGAGAAAATTAAGGTTAAAAAAATTCAAACAGCCAACAAGTTAGTAAAATTACCAGTATAACAATAAATATGGTAAGCAATCATGCATGTTTTTGTACTTTTTATAAAACTGGATATGAATTCTCGTAAGAAACGATAAGAAATCAAAACTATTTTAGGGACTAGATAATGTAAAATCTAATACAAACAAGACCAAGAGGACGTAAAGACAATTCACCTTAATGTTAATGTTCGTATTATATTATTAAAGACGTAGTATTTTTCCTACTTGGGTGGATAACATTCTAAAGTGTCACGTATGAACTATTTTCCCTATCATATAAGTTCTTTCGTATGAGCTAGAGGCATATTTTCAAGCAGCGAAAAAGAATTTAAGTGTTTGTGCTTTATTTGAAATTTGAGGAAAGTTGTAATCTTGCTGAAACTACAAATTTTGTTTTAGAGAATTAATCACAAAGCCTTCATTAAATTGAGAATTACTTAATCTGTTATGTTCGACAAAGTGCTCACAGAAAGACAGTATACCACTGTTATCATTGTTTGCATCTCATAATATTAAAATAAGTTTATAATTTAAATATGAAGTTGGACTAGGATTAAGGAAAAGCTTCATGTATTCCTCTTTAACCAGCACTATAACTATGACCTATGTCATAATATCTTGTTGCCTTTTCATATAGTTTTTGTTTTTCTATAGATGCCTAACAATAATTTCTCGGGGTAAGTTCGGATTCATTCATCATCAGTTCAATTATTCATTTCAAAAGTACTTTATTTGCATCCAACTGATGAACAACATCTTCAAATTTTTTGTAAAGCTCTTCCGTCCAAGCACATCTTTTTTAATCAGTTCATCACGAATAAAGCAAATAAAAAGTTTCAAAAAGAATAGTTGAACTCATGAATAAGTCTGAGCTTACTCGGAAAATTATTGTTAGGCATTTTTAAAACTACAAAAACTTTATGAAAAAGCAGCAGGATATCTTAACAAAAGGTCGTATTTATAATGTTAGTCAAAAAATGATACATGAAGTTTTCCTAAATCCTACATCAACTGCAAATTCAAATTATAAGGATATTTGATATTATGAGATGCAAACAATAATAATGGTGACAAAGGTATAATGTCGTTTAGCGAGAATTTTCCAAAATTTAGACACTTTAAGCAATTCTCGACTGAATGAAACCTTTGTGATTGACTCTCTAAACCAACAAAAGTTTTGGTATCAATAAAATTAAAGTTCTTCTCAAATATCAAATTAGGGACAAACACCCAACCTCTTTTCGGTGCTTGGAAATACGACATTAGTGGGTGGAAAATCTTAGAGGAAGAGTGATGAAATAAGAAGTTAAATATCAAAACACATATGTTAATTGAAGAGTTTTTGTGTAAGTACAAATATTTATTTACTTTCTCGTTTTAGTACCAAAACCACTTCTTAAATACAAATGACTTTAATATGTTATAGTAATTATTATCCACGCCATTAAATTTTTCATTTAATCTTAGCCAAATTTTGTGCAAAGTGGGCAAAACATTCAATCAAAATGCTTCTAATTTTATCTTGAATTCATTAAGTTGAATTATTTTTGAAATAGAGTCGAAATAGAATAAATTTATGGACAAATAACGGTGTGAGATAAATTTCATACCTATTAATCACCACGGCCATTCATCATCTTGTTTTGACCCTTTGTTGTTGCCATCCAAATTCCAATAATCGGCATTTCCGTCGCATCAATTCTTTCATTTGAATACATTCTTATTATGATTACACAAAATTGTATCTAATTCTAGAATGGCGAAACCTAGGGTTTTCTAAGACAATAGAAGAAAAGGAACTGAAAAAGATGGAGAAATTGTTGTATCCTTTTCAAAATAGGCGAGAAAACAAAGAAATATATAAATTATGAGAGTGAAGTGAGCGATGGATCTAGAAGTATCTAGAAATATCGATATTTCTTAGCAATTTATCAGATGGATCTAGAAGCATCTAAAAATTAACGTGATGGATCTTGAAGTATCTAGAAATTTCGGTATTACCAAAATGTGAATAACATGTAAACCGTTACGGTTTACATATTTGTACACAATGATCACTAAAGTTTTAAAAAAATTCATTTCAATCATCAAAGTATATATCTTTATACACTTTAAACATTGTTTGCCTCGAGGAACCAAAGTTTCTAGTTTTATTTTCGTTTTCTTTTAACGATTTTTCCAAAACAAAGGATCCCTGCTTATAATCCCATCTTTCACCTTTCCACCATCCAACTGAAGTAAACAAATGAATGTACAAAATTATTGTATATTTAAAGTATTAATTTAGTTATTGAATAGATTATATGTAGTTTGCCAGCGATATCCTACAAAATGCACTTGTTGATGTTTTGCCTCTCGAGGTTGATTGCAGTATCTCATTGCTTTGTGTAATATTCTGTAATTTTTAGAATGAGATTAATAATAAAATAATAGAATAAAAAGAATTAAAATTAGATAAGGACCACGATTTAAAATTTGAATTAGACTAACGGGCCTAAAATTTGGATCAGATTCTAATATGGATGACTTGTGTGTTTCAATATAAAGTCAATTAGAGGCTCAAAAAGGCTAATTAAGATCTGATCGGGTTTTGAGGTAAGTTTTCGATCGATCTTGCTAGTATTTTTGAAATTGTAGGTCATGTGTCTATATTTGATTATCAAAATTTGGGCTAAGTAATGATATATTTGAAAGTATTATGTGTTATGAAATATGTATCGATGTATATGTATGATGTCTAGACGATAATTTGAGATCTCTGATTTATGCTATGGTTTGTGAAAATATCGAATAAGAACTTAGGACCACAGTCGCCGGATTGTAGTGACAATTTTGTGAAAATTTAGGACCGGTATCACCAGTTTGTAGTGATCGTGGCATGGATCGTGGATTTTGAATTATTGTTGTTTATGTGATATGTGTATTGTGTGTATCTAATAAGAATAAGAATGTGTATCGAAAGTGTGTGTTTCATATATCGTATCATATAGTTTATCGTATTTTGTTATATGTGTATATTTTACTTGGCCTACTAGTTGGAACGATTGGTTTCTTGCTGGGATGTTTAGCTCATTACTTACAATTTCAGGTCTCGTCAATTTCGACTGGGATAGCATTGAATTTTCGAGACCTTAAAATTGGAGTAGATTGACTTTTGGACTTCCACTTTTAGTTGCGCTTGTGTAATAGTCTCCTTTGTAATAGAATTTCGTATTAGTATATTTGTTTTGTATTAGTTTTGATTTAAAATTAATAGTCCGGAAGTGCGGGCTGTGATAAAAAAATTTACAGTTGGTATCAAGATAGTGTATTAGGTATGTGACTAGTACATTCCCTAAGATTTGATCTTGTGGACTATTGATAAGTTTGACCTATAGGATATTAGAGGGAGTAGAAGTATAGATTTATTATGAATTTGGGGACTAAATTCTTTTATGGAGGATAGTGTGTTATATTCCGTAATTTTTAGAATTAGATTAAAATAAAATAATAGAATTAAAAGAATTAAAATTAGATAAGGACTAGGATTTAAAATTTAAATTAGACTAATGGGCCTAAAATTTGGATCAGATTCTAATAAGGATAACTTGTAGGTTAAGATATAAAGTTTTGTATCGTTATAAATTCACCTTATTCGTCTTCCTCATTTTAATTCATTAAAATTCGTAGGGGCTTTCCTTCATAAATCAGAAGTCTTGTAAAATTCGTAGAAACTTCATCGTAAGTCAGAATTCAGTGATCCTATATTTTTCGGAAAGCTCTTTTCGTTCTCTATAAATTTCTTTTTTTGTTTGTTTCAATATAACGTAGTTTAAAGGGTTAAAAAGGCTAATTCAGATCTGGTCGGGTTTTGAGGCAAGTTTTCGATCGATCTTTCTAGTGTTTTTGAAATTGTAAGTCATGTGTCTATATTTGATTATAAAAATTTGGGCTAAATAATGATATATTTGAAAGTATTATGTGTTATAGAATATGTATCAATGTATATGTGTAATTTATAGACGATAATTTGAAATCTCTGATTTATGCCATGGTTGGTGAAAATATCGAATAAGAACTTAGGACCGCAGTTACCGGATTGTAGTGACAGTTTTGTGAAAATTTTGGACTGTTATCACTGGTTTGTAATGGTCGTGGCATGGATTGTAGATTTTGAATTATTGTTGTTTATGTGGTATGTGTATTACATATATCGAATAAGAATAAGAATGTGTATCGAAAGTCTGTGTTTCGTATATCGTATCATATAGATTATCGTATTTTGTTATATGTGTATATTTTACTTGGCCTCCTAGTTGGATCGATTGGTTTCTTGTTGGGTTGTTTAGCTCATTACTTACAATTTCAGGTTTCGTCGATTTTGACTGGGATAGCATTGCAGTTTTGAGACCTTAGAATTGGAGTAGTTTGACTTTTGGACTTTCGCTTTTAGCTGCTCTTGTTTAATAGTCTCCTTTGTAATAGAATTTCGTATTAGTAAATTTGTTTTGTATTAGTTTTGATTTAGAATTAATAGTCCAAAAATGCAGGGTGTTACAAAAATTTACAGTTGGTATCAAGAGCATGTTGTCCTTCGAAGTGTATTAGGTATAGGACTAGTACATTCCCTAAAATTCGATCTTGTGGACCTTTGTTAAGTTTGACCTATAGGATATTAGAGGGAGTAAATGTATAGGTTTATTGTGAATTTTGGGACCAAATTCTTATTAAGGAGGGTAGTATGTAATATTTTGTAATTTTTAGAATTTATTTAATATAATAATAGAATAAAAAGAATTAAAATTAGATAAGGACTAGGATTTAAAATTTGAATTAGATTAATGGGCCTAAAATTTGGATCAGATTCTAATAAGGATAACTTGTAGGTTAAGATATAGGATTTTATATCATTATAAATACACCCTATTCGTCTTCCTCATTTTTATTCATTAAAATTCGTATGGACTTTTCTTCATAAATCAGCAGTCTTATAAAATTCGTATGGGCTTTTCTTTAGAAAATTCATCGTAAGTCAGAATTCAGTGATGCTGGACTTTTCAGAAATCTCTTTTCGTTCTCTACAACTTGCATTTTTTTGGTTTCAATATAACGTCATTTAGAGGGTCAAAAGGCTAATTCAGATCTGGCCGGGTTTTGAGGTAAGTTTTCGATCGATCTTGCGAGTATTTTTGAAATTGTAGGTCATGTGTCTATATTTGATTATCAAAATTTGGGCTAAGTGATGATATATTGAAAATATTATGTGTTATAGAATATGTATCGATGTATATGTGTGATTTCTAGAGGATAATCTGAGATCTCTGATTTATGTCATGGTTTGTGAAAATATCTAATAAGAACTTAGGACCATAGTCACCAGATTGTAGTGAGAGTTTTGTAAAAATTTAGGACCGTTATCACCAGTTTGTAGTGGTCGTGGCATGGATTGTGGATTTTGAATTATTGTTGTTTATGTGTGTTTGGCCCTTAACCAACTGTAGAGGGGGCTGAATACAGTTAGTATAATCAATTCGAAAAACTTCAACATAATCAATAGTTTTTATATAATATGATAAAAACTTATTACACATGAAGTTTTCTCGCAAGGATAAACAAATATCCTTGAGAGCTGCTAGGTTATGCGAAAGATATAACAATATCGCAATGCTTATAGCATGAACCTAATTATGCTTTATATAGAGCACAACTACCAATGTATAAGGAATTATATTCTATTAACAACAAGGAAACCTATACTATTGCTTCTGAGATCACCGCCTTAAGTTCTTGTTTATGTTCCTCTTCAAAGATCAACTAATATGACAAATAATGATTTCATTATCCATTGACATCATCATCCGTCGAAATCATTATCTGTCGAATACCAACATCGGTTGATGTCATCATCATCCGTTGATGTACTTCATCATCATCCGTTGATGTACTTCATCATCATCCGTTTATGCTTGTAATCATCATCCGTTGATGCTTCTGATAGTTTCTGTTTGATATCATCAATTGCTCCTAACAATCTCCCCTCTACTGTTCATTATGGAATTATGGACAAGTTCCAATTGATGATGTCAAAACTATCTAAATGCAGGAATCAAGTATGCATATCCAATCTTGCTTCAGTGAATATCAGACTTTAATTCTTCATCATGAACTACTTCTTTAACTTGAGCAATGTTAGAGGTTAATCCCACTTTCTCAGCTAGAATGCTTCCAGAATCTTCTTTCCTTTGATCAGCTTGGATGATTTCTGCTTCGATAATTTTTTTTCAGCTTTGTCTTTATTCGTTGAAATTCTTTGACTTTTCTTTCCATCTTCTCCTTTCCTTTAGCTCATGTCAGCAGTTTCAATCGCTTATGATCTGAGAGATCTTCATCTTTACTGACTGATTTTCCTTATAATATACCCTCTGGTTGGTCTGTTAGAAGGATCATCTTCATAAGGTATTGAGAACAACAGCAATATCAACATTTGTATCTTCGTAGAATTTTTAAAGTCTTCCTCTGTTTGCCTTAGTGTTCAAGATCAACCTCCAGGATTTTCTTTTGCAAATATTCTTCTATTCACCTCAGAGTCAAATAATTGGAATCTTTGGATCCTATAGAATAGAGTTGTCTTTCTTCATTTAACTTTAAGAGATTGAAGATATTGGTTTGCTTCAAGACCAGCTTCTTTCTCGAGAATACATTGGTCTTCCTCAGCAACATGTTGTGACTCATGAAGATGTTATATTTAGTAGTCACAGTCCATTCTTCAACTCTTCTTTCATTTCCTCTGCTTTTCTCTTCTTTTTCTAGACTTAAATCTCGTGATATTGTTTTGATGTGAACCACTAAGTCCACTAGCTCTTCGCCTTTTTTCCTTTTGATCACTTCTGTTCCCCCCTTATTACCTCATCAGAAATTTTCATCATCACTACTTATCAATGACAGTTGTTTAATTTAGATTTATCAATTTTCTCCCCCTTTTTGGCATCATCACCAAGTAGTAGAGAAAGAAATTATCTCCATTGAATTATGTATTTCGGTAAGTTGATCAGACATTTGAGCTTGATGAGCTTCCAATCTAGCTGGACTGTCTTCAATTGCAATTTGTCTGGTAACCTATTGGTGAAATTTGTTTATGAATTTCCTGATGACTAGTCAGCTTTGAAGCAATAAGTGATTCTTTAATCTGATTGATTTGCGTAGTAGTTGCTTCATGAGCAGTGTGTAAGGATCTGACAACCAAAGTTGATGCTTTCAGATGATTTAGCATATCAGGATTTGTAATCATTTGTTCTGCTGTTCCAGATGTTCAACAGCTCGATTTCTGGAAATAGATACGCAACATCTTTCCAATGAGAATTCCAGAGATTATCAGAATAATCCTGCTTCTTGTTAGCATCTAACTCGTTCATTTTTTGTTGTCTTACATGCATAGGCATATCTTCAGGAAATAAAAAGATCATTCTCAAGATCTGACATAGCATTAGATACATGAGTTTCCTTACCATCATTAGATTCTTCAATAGCAGCTGGATCTTAGACTAATTTCTGAACGTTATCTTCAGCTTCAGTATGCAGAATATAATGAGAAATTGATCTAGTGGCTTTAGAATCTTAACACCTTCAGTAGTTATCTCCACATCTTCAAGTATTGTAGATAAATGAATTGGAGCTTCAATAACTTCCAGAACTTCAGTTCTCGTACTACATGTTGTGGTGATTCTTAATGGATGAATCTTTATGAATGGACTTTTGTGCTACTACATCTTCAACAACAATAGGGATTTCCTCAGTGATGGAAAAGTAGAATGAATGGACTATTTTTCAACAAAAATAGGGATTATCTCATATGGTGGAATATTAGAATGTATGGACTGCAAGAAAGTATCAGTACTTAGACTTTAGGGAGATTAAATACATTTGACACATCAGAGTGTTCCTTAGATTTAACAGACTGTTGTTCAGCATCTGTTCCTTTAGTACTCTGAGATTCTGCAAACATATAGCAAATAAAACTTAATCTCTCTATTATTTTACAGTAGTCTCACTACTCTTCACACAAACATCTCATGACTTTTAATAGTCAGAGCTTCCTCACAAAGATTACTAAATCCTATCTCTCATCTACCTATCCTTTTGCCAGGAAGGATCCCGCCTCTCTTAAATTCTGTTTTTCCTCAATCTTTTCACACATATCACAGAAAAAGGCTCAGAAAGATTTTCCTATAGAAATAAAGGTGGCTAAAAAGGGTGATTTGTGATCATACAACTAGAGGTAGTCCTTAATTAAGGTCTAGATCTAATCATGTCAACAAGATTTATATCATGAAAAGCATACTATAAATGATGAAAGAACTAAATCAGTATTTAAAATAAATTTTGATAAAGTAACACTAGTATTTATACGTTGTGAATTCACAATTAGGCTCATAGTAAATACTGTGGTTATTACAGTTGTTGTTCATCAATAATGAGAACCTCCATTTGAATTGGAAAGGATTTGATCAGGTTACTATCATGTACCATGATCTCAAACCTTTGTTCTTTTTGCAAAGAACCAACACTTGAATGTGTTTAATGAAAGCTATCATAGATTCTTCAGCAAAAACTGATGAAACCTCGTGTCTCTGTTAGATCATCAAGATCTACCTCAGCAAGAAGTCTCTAACCAACTAAATGTTGTGTCTGAGTGGTGAACATAATTCAAGAATTATGACACTTGATTTTTGGCAATATTTGAGAAAAGTATTCAAGTGTTTCAGTTGTAAGAAGAAATTTAAGATGTAAGATATATGAAATTTGAGATTGAGTGTCGACAACTTTCTTGATCAGGAAAAGAAAGTTTCAAAAGATTTTGAATTGTAAGCAACACTCAAAAAATTATAACCCTTAGTGATTAAAAATTAAATCTTTCCTTAAATCTTCTTTTTAACAACAGTTACTTCCTGTAGTGCTCAATCTGTATTGAAGTGTCACATGAACTTAAACAGAGATTAGTTTATTCATATGCACTATAAAAATATCACAAATTTAGCATGCAGTACTGACTTAACATTTAACATTTAAGAACATTTAAGCACACATACAAGAAGTAATTAAGCAATCATTTAATGAAGCAAAAGAAGCTTAAATATTATTAATTAAGAAGTAGAATACAATATTTTCATAAAATTGCAATCTATGAAAGACACTGACGTTTGGGATCTTGTCGACTTGCCTAAAGGCTCAAACCTATTGGTTGAAATGGGTATTTAAAACCAAAAGGATTCGAGTGGTAACATCGAAAGATATAAGGCTCATCTAGTCGCTAAAGGATTCACTCAAAAGAAAGGTATCGACTACAATGAGACTTTCTCTCCAGGTTTCGCACGAAAGACTCATTTTAGAATTTTATGGCACTTCTGTCTCTTATGATCTAGAGCTACATCAGTATGGACGTAAAGACGGCGTTTCTCAATGGAAACATTGGCGAGACAATTTATATGGTGTAACCAGAAAACTTTGTCATGGAGATCCAATGACTGTGGTTTGCAAATTAATGAAGTCCATCTATGGTGTCAGGCAGGCTTCCGTGAATGGTATCACAAATTTTATCAAGTAATCACATCATATGGTTTCAAGTGAACTTGGTGGAACCATTATGTATATCAAAAGTTTCAGTGGGAGTAAATCTATCTTTCTTTCTTATACGTTGATGACATCTTACTTGCTACTATTGATATAGGCTTATTGCACGATACCAAGAAATTTCTCACTAGTCAATTTGAGATGAAGGACCTTGGTAACGCCTCCTTTGTATTAGGAATTCAGATACATCGAGATCGCTCTCGAGGTATTCTTGGATTGTCACAAAAGAGCTATATCGAAAAGATCCTGGAAAGGTATGACATGAAAGATTGTGCACCAATGGATACACCCGTGTCTAAAGGAGACAAATTTAGTCTCAAACAGTGTCCCAAGAATGAACTTGAGATAAGGGAAATGCAAAGGATACAATATGCATCAGCGGTGGGAAGCCTAATGTATGCTCAAGTTTGTACTCGTCCTGACATAACATTCATTGTTGAAATTTGGGAAGATATTTGAGTAATCCGGGAATGGAGCAATGGAAAGCAGTGAAACGAGTCTTACGGTATTTGAAGAAAACAAAAGACTATATGCTCACATACAGGAAATCAGATCATCTAGAAATCATTGGATATTTAGATTCTGACTTTGGAGGATGCAGAGATGAAAGAAAATCTACTTCGGGCTATGTTTATCTACTGGCTGGTGGAGCGATTTCATGGAGATCTGCCAAACAGACGCTCATAGCTTCATCCACCATGGCTGCAGAATATATAGTATATTTTGTGGCATCCAATCAAGCTTTATGGCTGCGAAACTTTGTCACTGGTTTGCATATTTGATGGTGTTGAAAGACCATTAAAGATATTTTGTGATAATAAATCAGCAGTGGAGTATTCAAACAACAATAGGAGCACTACAGATGCATAACATATAGATATTAAGTTCCTAGTTGTTAAGGAAAAGATTCAGAGTGGACAGATTTCGATAGAGCACATTGTACTAACTCCATGATTGCGGATCCGCTCACTAAGGCGTTAACACCTAAGGTCTTTCATAAGCATACTGCTCATATGAGTGTTACCTTATGTGATACTTTGGTTTAGTGGGAGTTTGTATTTTGGTGTTTTATGTAATGAACATTGAGTTGTTTATGTTCTACAGAATACAGTTGATGGATTTTTATTAAATGTCACTCTACTTTTGTTCAATTTTCTTATTGTGGTTTAACATTGAGTTGAGAAAATTGGAATCAATCTTGTTAGAGATTGCCTAAGAACTAGTTGGAAATAGACATTATATAGATCACATGCATGTAATTTCCATGCCACTTATCCATGCATGATTCATGTCGTTGAATATATTGTGTGGTGACCCTGGAAGGTTTAGTCACGTAAAGTTTGTGACGAATGCCGCCATAATCTCATACATATATAGTAGACGGATCGAATTATTTTGGTAAAATCTAAGGACGATGAATAGCATAACACTAGTACAAATTTAGCTTTCAGCGTCGGTCAAAATAGGTATAAGGCGTCGGTTATTAGGCGTAGTATATGCAGGAGACGCTATAGATACTTACTTTAGGCCACGGTTAATTAAGCGACGTTAAAACTTAGTCTGTGATGGTTTAATAACCGACGCAAGAGGGCATATAACGACGCAAGAGGGCATATAACCGACGCAAAAGGGTGTACAGCAGCGTCGGTTGCCTTCAACTGCCGACACATATAGTCTTGATTATTAGCGTCTTCCTCTAATAACCGACGCCTAAACTGTTAAATTAATCAAAAAAATCCCATTTTATATTGATATCATTTTTAAACTACTTTTCTGTATACACTCCTATCGATAAACATAGAACAAATATAAATTCAAAACATCCAAAAATAAAATTATACACAAATCTGATCAAATAACTTTAAAGTTTGTTACATTTTGTTTATCCTTGAAAGAAAAGGTCCATTAAATTCCACGAGTATTACATATTGCTGACAAAAGCAAACTTGGACCATCCAATTTCTTGGACCCTTTTGAATCCAATGAAGCTAAAAAAAACAGGCAATAATAGCTTTCACTTGTGACTTCTTTCAGAACACAACATGGTAGGCATGCTATCAGAGGAATTGCATAATCTGAGACCACCAAGCCTACAACACGG